>NC_089839.1:136370539-136550539 GCF_035609145.1 Eleutherodactylus coqui | reverse complement strand
ACAAATGTGAAGGAAACCACGGAAAATCACTGGTTCTATAATTCTGCGTTTTCACTCAGTCCCGCAATGGCCAGAAAATCTTGCGTTTTTCTAGCAAGTGTGAAGCCCCCTTAGGGCTCTTTCACACGGGCGTCAAAATGCCATTGAGTATGTGCGTCAAAAATCGCATCTAAAAGAACCCAAGATAGCGCAATAGGCATATTTTTTGATGCTGAGATTTTTTGCTGTCAAAAGATAGGGCATGTCCTATCTTTTGACAGCACAGCACCAGCGGCTCCCATAGGCTCCGATGGGAGCCGGCCGGCAAAGGGAAGGGGAGCGGCACACTGGCTAACAGCAGCTGCAACATCCTCACGGCTGCTATTCATTCACCTGATTTAACGCTCAGATAGCCACGCTGTCTTAGTGCGGCCATCTGAGAGTTAAAACGACGCTCATGTGAAAGAACCCTTGGGAGAATGGGAGCAGGGCTGGGTGTCCTGGTCCCTAATGGTAACCAGAGGAGCCCCTGATGATAGGAATACAAACTATTGACTCAATCAAATGTTAACCACATAAGGACAGTCACTATATAATCAAGGGTGCATTAAGACACAAAGATGATCGCTCAAAAGATGGCTTTTGAGCGATCATTTTGCATAAACTACTACTTGGTACTAATGCCTATTAGTACCCATAAGTAGCTTGTGAGCCACTGGGAGCTGTATTCAGAGAACAGACCACTTGCTGTTCTCTGAATAAATTCCCTTTGTTCTCCAGCGGGGCTGACGGCTGAGACAATATAATCAGCGATCCACGGGCAGAACACAGCGTACGGACCTTCTCATCAGCTGTTCTGCCGAATGATGGATTTCACCGAGGGTCGTGAATGACCAAACAACAACATAGGGTTCTTATCCACAAAAATGACCCCCGATGATGCAAATATTACAACAGAGATCTGTAAGGTCTTGATTCTTGGTATGATCACTAAAAGGGCAAAGCTTGGTCTTTTAGTCCTCTACTTTTCTTCTGAATATATATGAATTTGACACGGAAATCTGTTTTCTATCCAGAGACAGTCCACGTTCTATGAATGGGGCTTTTGCAACTTTGTTCAAATGCACTGGATTAAAATATAAATGTACAGACTTTTTCTCTGCACTGCAAGAAAAAAATACTACGTGTGCCGGTTTCACAGGGGTGACAAAATCGTGCGATTTTCTTGTGATGCAACAGCGATGCAAATCACGTTTGTGAAGCTCACGCTTTCCAATGGTTTTCTTCACATTAGCGATGTTTTGTAGCCTGCCACATTGTGAGAGGAAGAAAAAAAAAAGCGGGTTGCTGTATCTTGCTGCAATTTGCTCGGTTTTGTAGCCCATGTCTCCCTATGAAGCCTTTCTTTGTGTTGCGTCGCATCACACGTGCAGTGCGATGCAACTTTTACAGTAGGAATTCCTAGTGTTTCACCTAAAATAAGCCCTAGCTGCATGAAAAATACCCCCAAAAAATGATACATCACCTAAGAGGTGCTGTCCGGCTCCAACGCACATCTCCTCTGTATCTTCTGCAATTAATGGATGTGATTGGTTCATCGAGTGCTGGCTCTGATTGGTTCTTGAGTGCTGCGGCTCAGCCAATCAGAGGCGGTGCTTCCTGGAGGCGGTGTTTTTTTCGAAACTCCTGACAAGGAAGCTCTGCCGGAAGACTTCAAACAAGTGCTGGAGATGCCGAGGAGACGTGCAGAGGAGGTGATGTATTGTTTTTTGTTTTTCATGCACCTAGGGCTTATTTTTGGGGTGGGGCTTATATTTCAAGCCTCGCCAAAAATCCTTGCAAAAGAGTGCTGCAAAGTCGCGTGAGTTTGTAGTGGCGCAAAATCGCGAAAACGCAGCAATATCGCACAGAAAACCGAAGCGATATCGCTGCGATTTTCTTGCGGCAGTACTGCTGTCGCCCATGTGGAAGAGGCCTTATTCTCATGAATTCCACATGGTGGATTATCCCCATGCTAAATAACTGCATTGACTGGGACCAATCCTTTTGTGGATCCATGGCCACTAGGATGCTGCTTATTCTTATGGAACCCACATAGAAACCCTGGCGGATTAGGATTATCCCCACACAGAGTAGCTCCGCTGACTGGGCTCCACATGTGCGGATTCACAGCACATTCGCAGCAGATATCCAGAGGTCAGCCTCACATTACTGCTGTGGATCCTGTAGGAAATACATGTCAGATTTGCCTAATAGTAACTAAACTCTGGGAATAACGTCTCATCAAACAGCTGCCTGTCTACAGTCATTACACTAGGAACGTACCTGTAAATTCAGGCTAGGGCCAGGTTGTAGACTCAAAAGCATCATATATAGATCCTGCAGAAAAACTCACGGTGAAAGTATAAAACTGGAGCTCTTCTGACCATACCCTCCCCTTGCCGAGTTCTTCTCGCAGTCCCGGTGTATAAATAAATCATGACGATAGGTCATCTCCAGGAAGCGAATGTTCTCATAGCAACTGTCTAATGACGACTTGCATCACGACCTGCAAACTCACTGGTTTATTTATGAGCCAGCAGAGCCCGTACAGCCCATTGTAGGAAAAATACAGTATTACGGCTCATTTACACGAGCGTATTTGCACAACATATTATGCATGCAATTTGTGTACATAACACGCAATGAATAGAGCACATTGATTTCAATGCGTTCGTTCATTTGAGCGTATTTTTTTAACACGATATATGATCTTATGAAAAAATACACAATATTTCTTACTTTGGTGAATATCACGCACTTTAGCAGCCCAATGAAATCAATGGGCATGTATAAAAACGCATGGAATATGTAGGAAAACTGCATATTTATTGTGTATTTACGCACAAAATCAATGTGATTTTGTGTGTTTATTTAAGCGAATAAAACGACTGACAGCTTTCAGAAAAATGCAAGATTTTGACTCGTGAATATGCTGCATATTCAGGGACTGAAATGCAGATACTCCAGTGTGAAAGCACACTTATCTAGTACAATGAGGTCTTTTCACTCCATTAGAGTATTTCAGTCTTAACCCCTTAGTGACGAAGCCCGTTTGCGCCTTAGTGACGGAGCCAAATTTTGGAAATCTGACATGCGTCGTTCAACGTAGCATAACTCCGTAAAGGCTTTACATTTCCAAGTGATTCTGACATTGTTTTTTTGCCACATGTTGTACTTCATTTAGGTGGTAAAAAGAGACCGATATAATTTGCGTATATTTATTAAAAGTACCAATATTGGAAAAAATTTCAAAAAATTGTCATTTTTTTCACATTTTCAACCGTAATATCTCAAATATGTGCAAACATACTGTACAAATTTTTGATAAGATATATATTTCCATCTGTTTACTTTATTCTGAATGCACACTTGAAAAACTTGTGTTTTTTTAACCATTTAGAGGACGTACAAATTTAACATTACTTTTCAGCATTTTGAGGAGCACTTTGTTTTCCTGCACCAAGCCAAGTTTGCAAAGGCTCACGAGTGTCAGAATAATAGATACCCGCACAAATGACCCCATTTTAAAAACTACACCCCTTAATGTATTCACTGAGGGGTGTCATGAGTGTTTTGACCCTACCAGTTTTTTTCAGGAATTAATTCAATTTAGAGGAGAAAAAATAAAATTTCATATTTTTGCAAATATGTCATTTTAAAAGACATTTTTTTCCTATAGTGCCCATGAAAATGAGGATTTACACCCCAAAATGGATACCCCTGTTTCTCCCGTGTTCAGAAACATACCCATTGTGGTCCTAATCTTATGTCTGGATGCACAACGGGGCCGAAAACGAAAGGAGTAGTCAGTGGTTTTCAGAACATAAATTTTCCTTGAAGGCGTTTTAGGCCCCATAGCACTTTTGTAGAGCTCTTGAGCGGCCAAAACCAAAGAGAACCCCCACAAGTTACCCCATTTTGAAAACTAGACCCCTTAACGAACTTATCTAGGGGTGTACTGCCCATTTTGACCCCACAGTTTTTGAATGAATTCAAGCAAAGCAAAAGGAAAAAAATGTGATTTTCGTTTTTTTGTCAATTCTATCATTTTAAAAACAGCTTTTTTGTACAGCACACACATGAATGAAGACTTGCACCCCAAAATGGATAACCCTGTTTCTCCCGTGTTCAGAGACATACCCATTGTGGCCCTAATCTTATGTCTGGAAGCACAACGGGGCCCAAAACGAAAGGAGTAGTCGGTGGTTTTCAGAACATATATTTTCCTTGAAGGCATTTTAGGCCCCATAGCACTTTTGTAGAGGTGTTGAGCGGCGAAAACCAAAGAGAACCCCCACAAATGACCCCATTTTAAAAACTAGAGCCCTTAATGAATTTATCTAGGGGTGTACTGCCCATTTTGACCCCACAGTTTTTGAATGAATTCAAGCAAAGCAAAAGGAAAAAAATGTGATTTTAGTTTTTTTGGCAATTTTGTCATTTTAAAAACTGTTTTTTTTGTAAAGCACACACATGAATGAAGACTTGCACCCCAAAATAGATACCCGTTTGTCCCGTGTTCAGAAACATGCCCTAATCTTTTGCGTGGATGCACAACGGGCCCCAAAATGAAAGGAGTAGTCGGTGGCTTTCAGAACAGAAATTTAGCATGAAGGTGATTTGGGCCCCATTGCCCACTTGTAGAGCCCTTGGGCGGCCAAAACGACAGAGAACCACCACAAATGACCCCATTTTGAAAACTAGACCCCCTAACGAATTCATCTAGGGGTGTACTGTGTATTTTTACACTACAATTTTTGAATAAAACTAAGCAAAGCAGTAGAAAAAAAAATTACAATTTTCATTTTTTTGGCAGTTGTATCAATTTTAAAACTTTTTTTTTGTACAGCACACATAGGAATGAAGACTTTCACCCCAAAATGGATACCCCTGTTTGTCCCGTGTTCAGAACCATACCCCTAGTGGCCGTAATCTACTTAAAGGACACATGGCTAGGCCTATAATGGAAGGAGCACCCGTTGGATTTCAGGGTACAACGGAATAAATTCCAGGTCCCATTGCTCACTTGTAGAGCCACTGAGCGTTCAAAACGATAAAGAACCCCCACAAATGACCCCATTTAAAAAACTAGACCCCTTAACGAATTCCTCTAGGGGTGTACTGCATATTTTGACCACACAGTATTTGAAAAATCTAAGCAAAGCAGAAGGAAAAAATTACGATTTTCATTTTTTTGGCAGTTGTATCAATTTAAAAACAGTTTTTTTGTACAGCACACATAGGAATGAAGACTTTCACCCCAAAATGGATACCAGTTTGTCCCGTGTTCAGAGCCATACCCCTAGTGGCCCTAATCTACTTAAAGGACACATGGCTAGGCCTATAATGGAAGGAGCACCCGTTGGATTTCAGGGTACAACGGAATAAATTCCAGGCCCCATTGCCCACTTGTAGAGCCATTGAGCATCCAAAACGATAAAGAACCCCCACAAATGACCCCATTTTAAAAACTAGACCCCTTAACGAATTCATCTAGGGGTGTACTGCGTATTTTGACCCCACAGTATTTGAATAAATCTAAGCAAAGCAGAAGGAAAAAATTACGATTTTCATTTTTTTGGCAATTTTGTCAATTTAAAAACAGTTTTTTTGTACAGTGTACATAGGAATGAAGACCTTCACCCCAAAATGGATACCCCCGTTTCTCCCGTGTTCAAAAACATACCCCTTGTGGCCCTAATTTACTTACAGGAAACATGGCAAGGCCTATAATGGAGGGAACACCCGTTGGATTGCAGGGTACAACTGAATAAATTCCAGGCCCCATTGCCCACTTGTACGGAATAAAAATTGACACCTTAAAAAAATCTCTCCCCCCCACACACACACTCTGCGCCCTTTTCGGCGTTCCCCAAATCTTAGATAAAAGTAATAATGTGAACTGTGAAGTATTTCCAAAAGACGGGTAATTACGGAGGCTGGTTGGGATGGGCACATGGGGCAATAAAATTGTGTATCCCCCCTCCTCTCATGCTTTTTGGGGGTATTTTGTGACCTCAGTAGTGGGTATGGGGTGTAAAAAGTGGCGCTCTGTGAGTCTCCGTAATCTCGCTGAGGTGCGGCGGTCTCACACAGAAGATGCTCAACAAGCTGCTCCTGGAACTGCAAGAAGGTGAGCGTTCCCGGGGCTTTTTGTAAATTACGGATTACAGGTAGCGGTCTGAATAACGCCGGGCTCACGCAGCCGTAGGCGGAATCCGCTTGCGAAGGCCTGCAGCGGATCCCAGCTGTGACCCTGCGTACGGCCGCGTAATGTACTGCGCATAACTGCCTACTCACACAGGCGGTCATGCGCAGTATATATATTTTTTTTGTTTGTATTTCCAGCACCGGCGCTTAGCGATGACACGGGTACCCGCAGCCCGTATACAAGGTAGTTGCGTATGGGCAGCGGGTATATCCGCGACCACGGAGCACAATGGGCTCTATGTTGCGGATATCTGCAGTAAAATAGAACCTGCTGCGTTCTCTTTTCTGCGAATAGATTACACAATTCTAACCCACTAATGTGAGCGGAATTATGTAATCCAATGCGATTGATCTGCGTAATACCGCATCGGTGAGGGGAGATGAACCTTCACTTTTTTTTACTTTTACGTAAACGCCATTATCCATTGGATAATGGCGAACACGTGATCAGGAACCGCTCATCGCTGCCCCCCGTGAAATCTCCAGGCTCTCGGGTAAGTTTTGTAGCCAGGAGCAGGGAGATTTTAAATTACCACAGCTTTTGCGCATGCGCCTGCCATGTTGGCGACATGCGCGTGCGCAGAAGCTGGGGTGAGGTCCGCGGACAAATCCGCGGGCCTTAGGTACGTCATTTCATCCTCCCTCACGGATATGATCCATGGGGGGAAATGAAACGCAAGTTTTTAAAACTTTTTTTTTACTTTTTACACTTTTTTTTTTTACTATACATGATCACTGTCATCCATTGGATGACAGCGATCATGTCCCCAGTGACATCCCTCTGCTCCTGGCTACACATGGCAGCCAGGAGCAGAGGGATTTTAAATTTCCCAGGGCTCGAGCCCCTCTGTGCACGCGCCCGATGATAATCATCGGGCGCGCATGCGCAGAAGGGGACTCCAGTCCCAGAAGACCGGGACACCGCTGAGGACCGGGGGTGAGTATTTTCACCTCCCCTCATGGATCCGATCCATGAGGGGAGGTGAAACTTAACTTTTTTAAAAACTTTTTCGCGATCGCCGCTATCCACCGGACCGCTCACAGCGGTCCCCGGTAACACCTCCTGGTTCCCGGCTGGAATCAGCACATGTGACGGGGCGGAGCTACGCGATGATGCGTACAAGGGGGCGGGGCCAGAACACCGCTGCTGCCGAGCCGAAGGGAAAAGACCCATCTGCGCAAGCGCGTCTAATCGGGCGATTAGACGCTGAAGTTAGACGGCACCATGGCAACGGGGACGCCAGCAACGGAGCAGGTAAGTGAATAACTTCTGTATGGCTCATATTTAATGCACGATGTATATTACAAAGTGCATTAATATGGACATACAGAAGTGCATAACCCCACTTGCTGCCGCGGGACAACCCCTTTAACTCAAGTGGAGGGAAAAGCCCCTATGCTGTCAGGATGACTTCAAGAAAAGGAATTAACAGGTAGGACCTTATTCCTGTCTTCCCCTCGTCATCCTGACAGCATACAGCTGGAGAAGTGCCAACAACTGAGGGCTTTTTTAGGGAGGGACCACTGCCTGTAGCACCTTCTGCCCAAAGGCCATATCATGGCTGGCCCCCAGGTCCAGGCGATAGCGTTTGGTGAAGGTATGGGTGTTCGACCATGTGGCGGCCCTGCAGATCTGGTCGGTTGTCTCCTGGGCTCTCTCTGCCCAGGAACAGGCGACCGCCCTAGTGGAATGTGCTTTAACGTTGCCCGGGAGTGGAATCCCCTGGGATCTGTATGCGTCTTGTATAGCCCTCCTGACCCAACGCGCTAAGGAGTCTTTAGTAGCGGCCCCTCCTCTGCGTGGACCCTGAAATTGAATAAAAAGGTTGTTAGAGACTTCCTGAAGGAATGTGTGACCTCCAAATACTTGAGGATTGCTCGTCTAACATCTAGATTATGGAACCTCTGTTCCGTGGTGTTACGGGGTTCCTGGCAGAAGGAGGGAAGGACTATGCGCTGTTCTCTGTGAAAGGCTGTGAGAACTTTAGGTTGAAAAAAAAGGGTCAGGTCTGAACTCTATTTTATCCGGGAAGATGGTCATATACGGAGTCCTAATAGAGAGGGATTGGATCTCCCCAATCCGTCTAGCAGATGTGATGGCGACTAGAAAAGCTACCTTATAGGAGAGGATCTTAACTTGTAGATCTTCCAGGGGCTCGAAGGGGTATGCGCAGAGGGCCTGTAAAATTAGGTTCAGGTCCCAGGGGGGCATGGTTTCTCTTATAAAGGGGTGGAGTCTGACTGCCCTTTAAGATATTTCCTAATTAACCTATGGTCGCCCAAGGAGTCGAAGGCGGCCCCAAGAGCGGCCACCTGGACCTTAAGGGTACTACGTCTTAGCCCCATATCCAATCCGTCCTGCAGGAACTCCAATATCTTGCTAATGTTAGGCTGTTGGAGGTCATGGATACTATGCCCCAACCACTTAGAAAAGGTATCCCAAACCCTAGCGTATATAACTCTGGTGGACCTTTTGAGGCTTTCGCATAAGGTAGTTGTTACCCTCCCTGATAGGCCCTGGCTCAGGTATTTTACCCGCTCAGCTTCCAGGCCGTCAGCCTGAACTTTCGAACCTCTGGGCATATCAGAGGACCCTGCTGAAGGAGGTCGTCTCTCTGTGGAAGATGTAGAGGGTCCCGTTTCGAGAGAGCAGCCAGGAGCGGGAACCAGGGTCTCTTGGGCCAGAATGAAGCTACCAGGATAACGGAGCCTGGGGACTCCTGAACTTTTCTTAGGACCAGAGGGATCAGGGGAATGGGTGGGAAGGCGTATGCGAGGTCCCAATCCCAGACCTGGGACAGCGCGTCTATTCTCATGGAACCCCCGTCCGCTCCCTTGGAGATGAACCGGGGAAACTTGGTGTTCTCCCGTGAGGCAAACAAGTCCACCTGCGGTGTCCCCCATCTTTCTATGATTAGCTGAAATGCGTGTGGATGTAGAGTCCACTCGCCCGGATCTATCTTCCTGCGGCTGAGATGATACACCATGGAGTTCTCTGGGCCCCTTACCTGGAACGCTGTGACGGAAGGTGTCCGCTGCTCTATCCTCTCGAGAACTTTTGCCGCCAGGTCTTGGAGTCGGGGGTTCCGCGTGGATCCCTGGTGGCGAATGAGGGACACAGCTGTTACATTATCTGAAAAGATCTTAATGTGTCTACCCCTGACCTCTGTCTCGAAGCCACGGACGGCCTTCCAGACAGCGCAAAGTTCTTTATAGTTGGAGGACTAAGTAGCTTCCTCCGGGTTCCAGCCCCTTTGGACGCAATGACTGCCTAAGTGGGCCCCCCAGCCAGTTGCACTCACGTTGGTAAAAATGGATGCTGGGGATGCGGGGTACCAAACCGTGGCCCTGGCGAGGTTGGTAATGGACATCCACCACTCCAAGGAGGAATTTATCTTGTGGGTAAGGACGACTAGCTGATCCAGGGAAGCGGGTGACTTATCCCAGCTACTCAGGATGAAGTCCTGGAGGGTTCTACAGTGTAATTGGGCCCAAGGGACTACCCCGATGCAGGACGTCATGAGGCCGAGGACCCTCATGCCTCTCCTAAGGGAGACTTTGGTAGCGAGAGAAAGTGCCCGACACCCATCCAGAATCGCCTTCTGCCTCTCTAGGGGGAGGGATGAACACTGGCGATGTGAATCCAGAATAACCCCCAGGAATTTTTTCTTTTGTTCGGGCAGGGGACTAGATTTAACGGTGTTGATGATCCAGCCCAGTGATTCAAACAGACGGAGAGTGAGATTGACATGGAACCGGAGTTCTGAAACTGATCCTGCTATGATCAGGAAATCATTGAGGTACGGGACGATCAACACCTTGTTAGTCCTTAGTGCCGCCACCATTTCTAACACCACTTTGGAGAACACCCGGGGTGCATAGGAAATCCGGAACGGCAGGCACGTAAACTGGAAGTGAGAGATTGACCCATCAATCACCAGGGCAAACCGAAGATACTGTTGGAAATTGTGTGCATAGGGACATAGTAGTAGGCGTCCTTTAAGTCCACGGTGGCCATGACGCTATCTGGTGCGATTAAGGGGATTGCTGACCGCACAGATTCCATTTTAAATCTTTTGTATGAGATGGATTTATTAAAAAACTTCAAATTAGTGATGGTTCTAGAAGACCCGTTGGGCTTTTAACGAGAAACAGGGGGGAGTAGCACCCCTTGAACCGTTCTTCTGTGGGAACCCGAGTGATGGCCCCTAGGGACAACAGCTCCTGCACCCCCAACTGGAGGGCCTGAGCAGACGAGGGTGACCACAAACCTCCAGGGAGGGGGGAAATTTTTTTTTATAGCCCTCCGTAACTAGGCGTAAGGCCCAGGGATTGGAGGTCACCTCCTTCCATTTGAGGGTGA
Source organism: Eleutherodactylus coqui (assembly GCF_035609145.1). Classification (NCBI taxonomy): domain Eukaryota; kingdom Metazoa; phylum Chordata; class Amphibia; order Anura; family Eleutherodactylidae; genus Eleutherodactylus; species Eleutherodactylus coqui. The sequence goes on along the minus strand of NC_089839.1, from coordinate 136,539,945 downwards.
ACCCCATCAGCCTACCCCCTACTTGCAGGGTCTTGGAGGGTGGATTCTCACCCTTTCCACCTTTGGGGTAGGACCAGCGTCCAGTTTTCCCTTTTCCCTTGTATGTCCTAGAGGGAATAAAAGTTGGAGGGTAGGAGGAGGAAGGCCGCTTATCTGATGCTTTCTCCAGGAGGGTATCCAAGGAAGGCCCAAAGATTCTATGCCCTTGGAAGGGTAGGGAACAGAGCCTGTTCTTTGATGCATTATCCCCTGCCTAGGCCTTGACCCAGACGGCTCTCCTGGCTGTGTTAGAGAGGGCTGCTGAACGGGCCCCAAACCTCACCGACTCCATAGAGGCATCCGCCAGAATGCCGGTTGCTTGTTGGAGGAGGGGAAGGCAGCTGGAGAGGTCTTCCCTAGAGCCCCTCTGGGAGACCAGCGTCTGAAACTGGTTCAGCCAGACTGTTATAGACCTTGCCACTGATGTGGCCGTGATGTTAGCCTTAATGGTCAGGGCCGCGATCTCCCAGGCCTTTTTCATCGCTGAATCCACCTTGGTGTCTAGTGGATCCCAAGTTGTGAAATGTCCTCAAAGGGGAGGGCTGCTTTTTTTGAAACCCTGGCCACTGCCAGGTCCACCTTAGGGGTGGTTTCCAGGAACTCGATGTCGTCTGCTGCGAAGATCATCTGGTCCCTAAATTCTTTGGACAGGAAGAATTTTTGCTCTGCCTGCTTCCATTCTGTCAGGATCAATTGTTTCAAAATGTCATTAACCAGGAATGACGGTTTTGGTTGAGGTTGGAGCCCCCGGAACAGACTATCTTGGAATGATGGCTGCTGCGACACCTCTTCCTCCACCTGCATGGTGCGTCAAACTGCGTTTAACAGCTGACCCAGATCCGCCGATGAGAAGAAGTATTTTTTCACATGTTCCATTGGTGGCATGGATTCTGAGGGAGAATCTTCCAGGAGTCCTTCCTCAGGGTCAGACTCTTCTGTGTGCGTCCGCCTCGCCCTTTTCATGGGGGGCAGAAGAGAAAGAGGAGAGAGGGACCGGATGTCCATCATGGCAGAGTAGCCCTCTTCACGGACCACTTTCACCGTACAGTCCGCACACAGTGGCTTGGTGTGGCCCTCTTCTAGCCGCCGTAAGCAGACCGGACATTTGCGTACGCGTTTTTTGGCCTCTCTAATCTTTTGCGCATCTCTGTCCTAAGGAAACGGAAACAGCAAAGGAACTTCTCCCCCAGTGCAAGACCCATAAGGAGGTCTACTCACAAGCAGGCTGCTTTCAGTGTCTTCTCTGGCTGACAGGAGACATGTAGGGAAATCCGGCTCTTGAAATTTCAAATTTGGTGCCGGCACGCCCCCTTGAACGAGGCCCCATCCCCCACGTGACGCGGCCGCGCTGACGTCACACCGCCGCGCTGGACCCGGGGGATACGCCGCACATACCAGGGACGCCGACCAAGGAGGAGCACACATGGAGCAGCTGCTCCACAGACCGCGCGCATGCCTGACCGGACGTGAGCCTGACCGGACCCACGCCCAAGCCCCTGCTGTCACCACGCGACCATTCGCCCGCATAGGAGTGCATACCTCTGCCCTGATGGGCTGCTGGATCCCCGCTGGAGTCGCCGGGCCTCTGCTCCAAGCCCTTCAGGTACTGGGGGCCGTTCCACCAGCCAGCTACCCTCTGGGCAGCGCACTGGGGGAGGATTTTCCCACAAGGGGAATGGTGCTGGGTAGATCCTGCGGGTGAGGGTCCCCTTGTAGGGTCTCACCCGTGCAAGTCCTGTCAGCCCCACCAGAAAGTCGTCCCACCAGGGGCGGACAGGCTGCATGGGAGTCTTCTTTCTTCGTTCTCCTCCAGCATACACTTGGAGGATCCGCTTGGACTGTCCTGTAGGGACAGGAAGACACTGGTGAGCCAGTGGTGGAAGTTACCTTTTGCGTTTTTCCGCTTCCTGTCCCAACAGGTGTCCAGCGGACAACCTCCAGGTGTATGCTGTCAGGATGACGAGGGGAAACAACTCTTTGCCTATAACATGGTAAAGGCACTGGTTTTCCAGGCAGCACTGGCCGTCAGTGCCGCTGCTTCGACTCGTGTAGCGGCGGGTGCTTGTAATTCCAGGTGCAGCTTGCATCAATTTCTTCTCTCCCCTCACCCTGTTTCCGGGCCTGGCACAGAGTACACTGTGTGCTGGAACTGGGGGAAGAGTTCTGAGACCACAGAAGCAGCCAGCAAGTGATCACGATGCTGGGTGACCCTAAAAACTTGCTATGGGTCTAGCCCGAGGGGCTTGTCTCTCTGCCCATCCCTAGCCACCAGAACATGAGTTGTTCATAGTCGGAGAGCCCCTCTCTGATGCGCTTATTTCGCAATAGGGCATATGGACAAGGGATGGCTTTATGGACAAACATTTAGCTGTGTTTTTTTTTTTTATGCTTTACCCATTTAATCATTTTAAGTTCAGCAAAAAGTGTTTTATGGCTTCTGCAATAAATGAAAGTTTATTGGAGAAAGGTCATTGACATATATAGTCTGTAGGAAGTGATGGGGGCACTGATAATCTAAGACATTGCATGTTGCTCTGTTTGGCCAGCGCTGCTCACATGACCCATCCTGGCCAATTAGAGCTGCATGTTGGGACTCAGACTACCAATGCAATGCAGTGTGCGACCAGCTCTGTTTGTTATAGACTGGAGGGTTGCTTTAACCCCCTAAGGACGTAGCCCCTTTTTTGTTTTCCATTTTCGGGTATTACTTGTCCCCTTTTAGAAAATCATAACTGTTATTTAACAAATTGATGTATTTGTCTAAGGGCTTGTTTTTTGCAGGACAAGTTGTATTTTTCAGTGCTACCATATAATGTACTGAATTTTTTTTTTTTTGTTAATTCTAAGTGCAGTGAAATGGAAAAAAAATGAAATTCCACCATCTTTGAGTGCATCTTGTTTCTATGGTGCACAAACTGCAACAAAAACGACATAACTTTATTCTATGGGTCAGTACGATTAGTACAATACAAAAATTTATAGTTTTTTTGCTGTACTATTTTCCAAATATATTTTTTTGAATTTTCTACCACCATCTTCTGACAGCCATTATTTATTTATTTTTTTTTTCAATCGACATAGTTGTGCGAGGGCTCTTTTTTTTGCGGGATGTCTTGAGGTTTCAATTGGTACCATTTTGGAGTACATACGGTTTTTTGATAGCCTTTTATTTTTTTTCTTGGAGACAGGGCAACCAAAAAAGCGCAATTCTGGCATTTAGTTTTCTGACAACGTTCAGCATGTGGGGTAAATATTGTATTACTTTGATAGCTCGTACTTTTACAGATGCAGCAATGGCAAATAGGTTTTGTTTTATTATTTAGATTTTATTAAAAATGTGGCAAAAGGGTTTCAATGTTTTTAAAGATTTTTAAAACTAATTTACTTTTTTGTTGCGATGCTTTGATCGCCATAGCATTACATTATACCGCAATCTGACAGGCAGTCTATCAAGCCAGCCCACAGGCATGGCTTGATGGGTAACCTGCAATGACGGCCCTGGGACCTTTCAGAAAGGCTCCAGCTGCCATGGCAACCCGTGATCTTATTGGGGGCGGCAGTGTGGGACCCTGAACAATGGTCAGGGCATTTAGATGCCACTGTCAGAATCAACTGCAGCATTTAAAGGATGAGTGATGTGGCTCATCGGATATGTAGCGAGTGAGGGCTAGGCTGTAAGAAACAGGTGGCAACCGCATTGTATGGAATAGGATCGACCCCCGATCTCCCTCTAGAGACGCCCAAACCTGCAGGATGTAACTGTACGTCCTGTAGTGTTAAGGGGTTAAGATTCCACCCCCCTTCCCTCTTATCTTTTTCAACACTATAGTCATCAAGGGAAGTCCCTACTGATGAATCATTGCCAGCACAAAAAACGTAAGTCAGATACTAATTGCTTTAAGGCTTTTACTCCATATAGGTCTGTAAAAACGTATAGAGCAGAAAGCATTCAAGCGCTAAACATCCATAGGAAACAAAAAAAGTTCAAGCTGACTAAACTTGCATCCTTCATTTTCACTTAAATAAAAAATAAGTTATATTCATATAAAAAACCTAAATGCTTGGCGTGTAAAATCATAAAAAGCATCATCCAGTTCATTTCGCCTCATCTTCCCCTCTTGCAATGGGTGTTCTATCCAAGTGCAATTACCAATTAATTGGCATGAGTGGGCGAAAATCACTGATTTGGGTATCAAACAGTAATACGTGGCAGCAGTGCTTGTGCGTATATAGATAAGGCAGAGTCTTCAGAGTTTGATGAACGCATTGTCCTGGGTCTGCTTCTGCACAGTGTCTGTGAGAGGAAAAACCGTGGAGATGGCGAGATCCACAATGCCTTGGCAAAGTTCTGCATACAGCTTCCTGGAAAGAAGAAATGTAGAAATATTGAGTGTTCTGTACATTCAGTAAGAAGCTGAAGACAAAAATAATGAATAGGGAAGGAAAACTAGAATATGCCAGATGCTCAACATCACTACATTCATTCCCAAGACCACAAATGTGCAGAGTCAGTTCTGTTCTGAAGTGCAAAAAATGTATTGAATGCTTTTTCTTCCCCATTTGGACATTATAAGGCGGTGTTATGTAAGAAATACCTTTCAAAGTTATAAAAAAAAGCCATTTAAAATGGAGATGCAGGGACGGGCAATTTCCCTACCTTGTCAACTGTGGTCCAGTTTTCTATATGATGAGCACTGCCTTAGAGAGCAATATGCAAACCAATTTTTTGAATCATGTGATTAACTCAACAGATGCTACCATTGCTTGACAAAATCACCTATATGCTTAGCGTGTAAAACTTAAAGGGGAGTTCCAACACTAAACTATAGAGGACTTGTCCCCAGAATACGTCATCAATAGTTAGTCAATCACTGCTGCTCGGGATCCCCGCCTATGTGCTGAATAAAGCAACAGTGGCACTTGGGTGACCACTACTGCAGTCCAGACAAGTCGTCTCGCACAGGCTGATCGTCATTTGATTTTTGCTATTGCTGCACTCTACCATAACTGAACAATCTTTTTAACCCCTTCCCGCCCCATGACATAAAAGGTACATCATGGGAGCGGGGTACTTCCCGCAAAATGACGTACCCTTACATCATAGCAGATCTCGCTCTATCCCGCAGCGGGAGCCCTCAGAGATGCGCGCCCCCCCTGCTGTTAACCCCTTAACAGGGCTCACAGCGGGAGTGCGCTCCATCTGACTCCAGCCAGCTCTCGTGATAACATCGCGAGAGGCTGGCTGGTTGCTATGGCAACAGGACACCAGATACTGGCGTCCTGTATTGCCATTGCCTAAGATCGCTGTAATAAGCGATAAGGCATGCCAGGAGAGAAGTCCTGCCATGCCTTATCACAGCGATCATTAGTGCTGAAGTAAAAGTCCCTCAGACTTACTACAGACAAAATAAAGTACAAAAAAAAAAAAATGTAAAAAAAAAAAAAAAAACATCCCACGTATTTGGTATTGACGCATTCGTAATGACGCGTACAGTAAATTGAACACGCTTTTTATCCTGCACGGCAAAAAGCGTTTAAAAAAAATGCTAAAAAACTGAGGCAAACACACTACTTTTTAGCATTTTGCCTCCCAAAAAACGCACTAAAAGTGATTTAAAAAAAAATGTATGTACCACAAAATGGTACCAATAGAAACTACAGCTCGTCTCGCAAAAAATAAGCCCTCGGAGAGCTCCGTCTATGGAAAAATAAAAAAGTTATAGTAATTTGATTGCTATGATTTTAGAAAAAATAAATAATTTCTAAAAAAGGGTTTTTATTGTGGAAAAACCTAAAAAAAAAAATTATATATATATATAAGAATTTTGGTATCGTAACCGTACTGTCCTGCAGAAAGAAATGTAGTGTGTCATTTATGCTGCATAATTAACGCTTTAAAAAAAAAAAAAAAAACCTATGGCAGAATTGATGCGTTCTCTCCCTAGGATCATAAAAAAAAATTAAAAAAAATAATAAAAGTTTTACAATGTAGTCTATGTAACCAAAAATGGTACCAATAAAAACTACAGTCCACCATGCCAAAAAAAGCCCTTATACGCCCGCGTCGACAGAAAAATAAAAAAGTTATGGCTTTCGAAAAATGGAGATGAAAAAATACCAAAAATAGTTTGGTCCTCAAGGCCAAACTAGTCCATGTCATTAAGGGGTTAAAGACCCTCTGATAAAGCCACCACTCCCCCTGATCTCGCTCCTGAGGACCGAAAAGATTTCCAGTCATCTACACCTTTGAGGTGACGAGCAGAGAAATAACACTCCCCCCTCAACTAACATGAGGATCTGGCAAGTGATTGACATCAACCGGGACCTTGTTCCTCCCAGGTAGTTCATTACCTTCATAACACAGGATCACCAACCTCAAATCTTTGAGAACTGCCAGAAGTTCTTTTTGCAGGTTCTTTTGCATTGTAATAAGTCCCAAATAATGGATTGGTCCCGGGACCTCTGAAACATTTAGTCTCCCATGTGAGCCACCACCCCAAGGGACTGACATCTGTAGTAGTCAACATTGGATCTAGAGTTTTCCATGGAACACCATAGGAAAGATTCTCCTCTATCAGCCACCACCTTAAATCTAGACAAGTTCTCTGAAATTGATATGTAATCTAGGGTTTTGTAATCTGTTTTTCCATACTAGGCAGACCTCCTCTTATAGCCTCATATGACCCAGAGTCCATTAACCTCCAGGATGCATGAAGGTAGATCTTAGGTTTGACATAGCGTCTTGTATAGCGATCAAGGGACAGAAGATCAGATTGCTTACAATTTCCTGACTCATTGGAATCTTTTCCTGAAGCAGAAGAGACAACTAAAGAGCAGAATCTAGTCGGGTCCCCCAGAAACACCCGACGCTTCAAGGAAGTTATCCAAGATTTCCGGTAGCAGATTATGCATTCCAGGTATAATAAAAATGTTCCTGACTTGGATTACCCGATCTGAGCACACCAACGCAACAGACTTGGAATCAGAAAGTTGTCCAGGCAGGGTACCACTAAAATATAGATTTGTCATCTATACAAAGTTACAAGGGGGCCATTGTTATATTAAAAGGGTAGTGCTTTGACTCAGGTAATGTATTCCTGGTGACCCTGGACCAGACTGTCACCCTCGAAAACTCCCATGAAGCAGTCAGAATATAAAAGACTAACTGCAGAATGAGTTTTATTCCATTTTGAAAGTTTAGAACTTTCACATCTACCGTTCTAAATCTGCCTGAATGTCAGGGATAAATTCTCCTTGCCTATGGAATTCCAACTTACACCCGCTCTGCCACCCTCAACTGGGCCTGAAACGGAAGTCACACTCTGACAAACCCACACAGGCGAGCGAGATCCACCGGACGCTCAAAAGTAGTGAACTGAACATTTAACCCCTGCCATATCCCTGCTGCCAAATGGCATATGCAGCAGCTTTATTTCTGCTGAGGTGAACCTTCGGACATAAGGTCTGCCGGAAACGCCCTACAGCTCACGCACTTACCAGCCGCAGAATCCAACAGGGAGAAACTATCCTTAATCCCAGGCAACACTGACGAAAAGCCGAAATGTCTACAATCAGAAACTATGGTCACCTGTGAGTCACTAGATTTGCCGGCAAACTCCTATTCACCCTAGTATCTTGATTACCTGACTATCATACCCATCGGTAGGTTACGTATTTATATGCTGGTGCAGCAGCGTTATGCAAGATAACTGAGTGAAAATTCTTAGGTTATATCTACACAACTGCAGTGTTCTTGTTATTTAGTTACTTTTCTATCATAAGAGGACCACTGTTTTAGATGTAGATTTATGATCCCATATCTTACCTCGCATCAACATATTCTGCCAAGCTGTAAGCTGTATAAATTAGTAACTTCAATCTAAAATATAGGGTTTTACAATAATTTCTCACACACTGCTATAATCTAACTTACTGTGCACAGGCAGGGGCACCATTGACTTCAAGTAACCAGACCTTCAATTCTTCATCCACCATGAAGTCAAAGCCAAAGAGCTGGAAACTTTGATAGGGCAGATGCTTTGTGCTGATTGCAGGTTCTATACAAGTCAGACAGACCCTAAAGGGAATACGAATAATAAATGCTCAGCTGCATCAGTGTCTGTATAATGCATTTATATGAAGATTGACTATATGTTCCAATATGGTAATTGCAAGCTGTAGAATTCTAGTATTTTCTTTCCATGAAAGCCTGGGACACAGACCTCCAGCAATGTCCTAAATGAAGGAATCCTGGAATCAACGCCCATAGATAAAAATATGATTAAAAGGGTTGTTGTACAAACAGAAGTTATCCTCCAATACTGCCATTTTAACAAACTCATGACACTGATAATTAGAAAGGAGTAAATCACTTTATTTACCTAAAATGAAGTTTTTATGCTGAAAATAAGGGGCTCTCCATGTCTTCTTATTTGCTGTCTACACTGTCTCATGTGAAATCCTTCTCTAATAACAGGCACAGATTACAGGATATGGGGGTGGATATTGTACCATGCTGCCCACAGAAGTCTACAGAAGAAGAAGGCGGAAGCTGCTGTAGGAGAAAGAAGCGAGACGCATAGCTACACTGCTGTATGAAGTCCTCCATGATGCCGCTACTTAGGAGAGTGAGAGATCCTGCTTTCCTATGTGTGTAATGTATGGGACACTCCATAGGAGCTGGTCTCCTCCAACCAGCTCAGGGAAGACTGAGAATCAGATTCAGGCTGCAGATGGGAAAACCAGTGAAAAATGCTATAGTGGCCAGAAATACTGCTAATCCTCATGTACACACGACTCATTCTGTGACAGGCTACTGGAAGTGCAGGCATGCCTTCACTTACTTGAAAGAGTAGTAGATGCTTGAAACAAACTTTCAGCAAACGTGGTTGGAAAATCAAAAGTAAAAATAACACTAACACACACACTTAAAGAGAAATAAAAGGAAATGTAAGGGCAGACCACATGACCATGCGCCCTTTTCCCAATAATCTTGTGTGTTTCTATGTGCTGAAAAAACAAGTCTGATACACTTTATCAACTATCCTCACTTTAGCAACAGATGGTTAAGTCCTGATAGTTGCTAAAGTGTTGGTGCCAGGTATCGCGGGACATCTTCAGAGCTTTTGGGGAGTTCATGTCTTGATGGATCAAAGAAGTTTTGGTTGTATAGGGGGCATCTACACATTAATGCAGGCAATTTTTACATTATGACTGACTGGTGTACGTGTTAAGTGTAAAAACCTGACTACTTAGTTACAGGTTCTTCTCCTTCAAAACTCCGGTCTCAAATAGGTTAGCGATTTAAGATGGTACCTTATAATTTGCTTTATCTGCCAAAGGATGCTGTTTTCTAGATTGATGTTTAAAGAGGTCATAAGGTACTGATTGAACTCTTCAAAGAACATCTCATTTCCCTCTTCATATCTTCCATAGTTTTTAGAATGCTCCTTCTGAATGCAGTGATTGGTTAAGTGGCTTGTCATGTCTTGAAAGTCAGAGTCGTTGTATGGTTCAGAGGATGTTCTTAAGACTCCCTCACGATACAGGAAGATGTTATACTGATTGTCCACAAGGACCCAGCTCCTACAAGACATCAATAATGAAGAAAGTGTCGTTAAAGGGGAATATATTTCATCAGTTTGACACCAAAGATCCAACCACTCTTCACGTTTGCTCATTTTCACATGTATGTTCACTATCACTATATTTAAGTTCTGGTTCTCAACAGGATGCTGTTAGGCAGTTAACAAACCTTACCATTTCTATACTGGTTAAGGAGAGCACCTAGAAGGTTGAGGAGATTTATAAGGCTATCCATGTTCCTCTGGGAAATTTGCTAATGGAAGATGGAACAATACCCCTGCAGCGCCACCTATTGGAAGGCAGCATTACTGCAAGTCAATGTTAGACTTTTTGAACAAGTCTTGTAACAATGACCATTTCTTAGAGGAGCAAGCATGGCTTTATAAGCCTCCCCACTCACCTTCTAGATGCTCTCCTTAAGGAGAAACAATACCCTTCCCAACCGGGTCTAAAGGCCTCTCGTTAGCCAAGTCAGAAACCTACTGCACTCCGATGAGGGGCAATCACCCTGTCTGTGGATGGTATTCTGGCTTTGGTTCACAATTTCCAGTCATCGTTACAAGGCCTGTTAGACTTTTCAAACATTAACTTGTAAGAATGCTTTCTAATAGGTGGTGCTGCAAAGGTATTGTTCCATCTTTCCATTTGCATATTTCTATACTGAAATGATAACTACAAAAGGTACTACAGCTTCAATGGAAAAGGACAAAGGTGGCCACCTCTCTAATGGAAAAAGGGTGCCAGGACCATGTTATGCAGAATTCTTGATGGCAGTCTCCTGAAGATTTGACACTCATAACATACCGCATTTTTCGCTTTATAAGACGCACTTTTTCCGCCTCCAAAGCAGGGGGGAAAAGTTCCTGCGTCTTATAAAGCAAATGTGGCGAAAATTCGTTCCGAGGGCGATCGTGAATTTAACGCGCGGACGCGATTTATTTGGCGCGATTGCGCGTTAAATTCGCGATCGAGTGAACAAATGTGCGATCAGTTAGAAGATCTCTCTCCTCCTGTCAAAAAAAAAAATAAAAAAATCAGTACTCACCTCCCCCGGCGTTCTGCGGCGCTGCTGCAGGCTGTCGCTCCCTCCTGGTCCCCGGCAGAGCATTGCTTTCTGGACGCAGGGCTTGAAATCCCCTCCTCCAGAAAGCTAATACTGTGATTCACTAACACACGCCGTCACCCAATCATAGCCATTCAATGACATCATTGAATGGCTGTGATTGGCTAACACACGTGCGCCTTCAGCCAATCACAGTATTAGCTTTCTGGAGGTGGGGATTTCAAGCCCTGCGTCCAGAAAGCAATGCTCTGCCGGGGACCAGGAGGGAGCGACAGCCTGCAGCAGCGCCGCAGAATGCCGGGGGAGGTGAGTACTGATTTTTTTCCCCTATTTTCCAGCTCTAAAACGGGGGTGCGTCTTATAGGGCGAAAAATACGGTATCTAACTGATGTTTTGTGCATATCAATAATGTTCACTTTCAAATAATAGAAAAACCATGTAAATTAAGGTAATTATATCTTTGAACAATTGGTAATATAATGTACTGCAAAATAAATCTCAACAGGCAGATGAATCACCTGATATCAAATTTGCGGTGTCCGGGCTCTAGAAGAAGTGGGTTTTCTAGGTATTTCTGTATCACATGAACTTGGCCTTGATTGTCAATGAAGTCTAGAAGTTGTGTAGCGTCAGACGATATAAGGATTCCTTCCCCTAAACAAGAGTAGCAAATCAACGTTCTGTTAAAATACTACAACTGTTTCGTACTTTTCAGCAACACCTGAATCCAGAAATCTATAGCGTTTTCTCACCGATTTTATTTATTTTATTTTTTAAAGCAATTCCATCCTACATGAGGTTCTAAAACTATGCGAAAATCTCATCTCAAATCAACAAACAGCAGAAGGACTGCTCAGTCTCTGGAGGAATAGCCCACACCCAGGGAAAACCCCCAAAATATGCATGAAAGGGTAAATATTTTAACACAATGAACAACACCATTGTATCCTCTGAAAAAAGACTAAAACAAACAAATGGAAACCAGGGCAAATGAAATCTAAAGTTTGCATCTTTAGGCTCATTTCTGATGATTTGGGTGTTGCCATGTGTAGCAGGCTCAGGATCAGATCCCACTCAATACTTGGTGGGCATCAGCTGTCACATGGGTCTCCCTTTATATGGCTTTTAAAATGTGTTTAGATGCAATTATGTACAGTATAATCAACTGAAATGTTTCATTGTTCTCTATATTCTACAGTATTAAAAATATTAACAGCAAAAAAGCAGGAAGGTTAACTAGTCCCTCGCTGCCCGAACACCCTCAGCGCTTTTCAAATAACTAAACCGGTATAGATGCTTAAAGGGCTTCTGCCACCTACTTTTAGCCCTATGAGCCAAGCTAGAAAAAATGTGTTCCATTTACCTTCCCCTGTTTGTGTATTGAGTGGTGCCAAGTAGTTCTCCTGTTCTCATTTTATAATAGCCGAGCTACTTAGCAGAGACCACTCAATGCACTGAGCAGCAGCTTCCGGCAACGTCACTGGAGGAATGACAGAGAAGTCAAGTATAATACCGCGGGCCACCTACTTTTACCACATAGGCTTAGCTAAGAACTAAAAGTAGATGAGAGTCTAGTTAATATAACAAACGTGAGGGTAATAGGCATGTCGTCATAAAGGGTTTCCTAAAAACCAACTTATAGGCAAGAACTAATTCTAGTTTAACAAATCATCCGCCATGACGAAATCACAGGAGTTAAGCCAGATAAGCATATGTATACTCTAGGGTGGTGACTGCAGTTTAGAGAATATTTCTCCTAAACTTATCCAATAAGTTTATAAAGTTCAGCATGTGGCAGCTTGGCAGATTTACTTGAAGGAAGCATTGCTCCTTTCAGCCCAGGTAACTGCCCTGGCTCTAAGTTGAATAAGTCAACTGCTTGGCTGGTGGAGAAACCCTTATAAGCTGGACAGATGGCTCTTGTCCAATTAAGACAGGCAATTCTTAAAATTATCTTTCCTTTATTTTGGCCACATAAAACAGACAAGAGAGGTTCTGGTTTTTCTCCCAAGAAGTGGAGACCTTCAAATATTTTAGAATTATTCTTGGGAACATCTAGTATGTGGAAATCTTCCTCTTATTTTGATGGGTTTTGTGAAAATGATAAAGGATATCCTGAGACATATGGAACTCATTATACTCCGTTTAGGCTCCCCCCCCCCACCCACCCCTTTTCATCTTGAAAAGGGGGGGGGGGAAAAAGCCTGAACTGAGGATAATTTAAAATGGCCAAATGGTTCTTTTATAGAGATGGCTTGGTTTTACATAACCCTCATGACCATGGCAATAGCAACCGGAAATGCGGCTTTCCAGGAACGACTTGATAATTATAACTACAAGGAGTTCAAAGAGCGATGGATAACCATTTTAAGACAAGATTGAGGTCCAAAGGAGGAACAAGATTAGAAACCTTAGTGAGTTTTCTGCTAGCAGTCGGTATTAGTGCATCTTGACGCCACCAGGAACTCCTGGTGGAGACCAGATAGACAGGAGGGTCAGGGTCACCCCCCCACCCCCCACCGATAGGCTGCACAACTTGTTAAGCAGCAGGTCCTGGCAGCCCACAAAAGTATCCATGTGAACTGAAAAATGCGCAGCCCCATGTGCAAGTGAATGGGACAGCGGTGTGTGGAGCAGGGATGGCACAGCCCCATGCGGCGGCGTTAAAAGCGGACAGCCCCCCAGAGGCATATTGCGGCTCACTTACCAGTGGCGGCACGCACCCGGCCCATCTCATTTTCTGCAGGGCTCATTTAATGTTGTGAGCGGATGCCTGCGGACCCCCTTGTCAGTCCAGGCTAGGCAGCCAGGGACAGTACAGCGGCGCGAACACACACCAAGAGTCTGCGTAGGGCCACACTCGGCAAGTTGGAGCACACAGCGACAAAGCCAGACACTGAGGGAGCGACCTGGGCGCTGGGTTCCACTGAGGAAGGGTAACGTGGAGGCAGTGGGGAAGCCTTTAGGAGCGCAGGGTCACAGTGAGGGGGGCGGGGAAGGCTGCAGCATGTGCCCCCGCCGGATCACGCACTTGCTCTGTGGGGGGGGGGGGGGGGGGGGGTTTCGTGCCTGCAGCGCTGGTGGTGGCTGCATGCTTTATTTACGCTTCTTTACTTAGCTTGCAGGACCTGCCACCCAACAGGCTGTCCAGCCAATCAGCTACGTCACCCCTTCCTGTCAATCTTGACGCCACCAGGGATACCTAGTAGCGTCAAGATACACTAATACCCTGGCAGTCTTCATAAACCTCCCAATCCAGCAGTGTTCATTTAGGTCTTGGGGGGAAGTAAGTACTGAGGACTGAAATCTGTACTTTTAATGTATTGGGCTCTAAGCCTTTTTTCCTAGGACTGGCTGCAGAAAATTCAAGATCATTGAAAGGTTTGGCTGGAGAGGATCTGGGGGAGGGTAGCTGGAGTACGATACAAAAGTCTTCCATATCTGATTAGGAAGAGTGTAACCAACTCGGTTTACACTCTTCCTACTTTGTTAGAGTGTATGGACACTGCCTTTTCGATAGACCCTCAAAACTATGCGTTTAGGTGAACTTTCTGGAGTAAGTATGGGAACTTGATATAATAGGTCTACATAGGCACTACATAGTGGTTTGCACTTCATTAGGCCATTCAGCAGACAGAGGTAAGTATTTGGCCAATAGAACGCTATTAAAATCACCTTTGAAGGACCCTGGGAAGAGGGAAACTAATATGCCAGCTGAAACTGGCTGTACAAGAACATCTACCTCCTGCAAGGATGTCCACACACAGCTGACACTGAGGGGGTGGAGGGAATAATTAACTTTGGTGCTTCCTGTCCCTTTTAGGGCATCGAGTTGAACCTCCTGTATAACCGTCTATAAGGACTGTACCTGGCTACCCACAGCAAACATTCACTTTAAGATTTTTGGAAACTTCATTGACAAAAGTTCCGTTCATTCTGCAGACATTACAGCCAGTGTAAAGTGTTAATAATGCTGTGCCAAAATATTTTCTGCATTGCCTCTACATTTTAAAACCAACAATAGAGGAAATCAATATTTCAGGGTGACTATAAATAATGGATAAGAAGTCAAAAACTGGCATCTATAATTAAACAGCGTCCCAAGTTTCCTCGGATTAGTTCTCCCTCGGATTTGTTACAGATGAAAGTCTGCTAGGTTTTTGCATTTCTTTATGATCTACTTCTACTGTACTAATAGGCAATAACTGCAGCTTAATAACGGGGTTACAGGTTTAAAGTATCGATGGCCTAATCTACAGCAGGTCATCAATAGCAGACCGCCAGGGAAATCTGACACTTAGCACCCCAATAAGCTGTGCGCCAAAACTGCTGTACCCGAGAAACACACAGCACTGTACCGTGCAGCAGCCAGGAACGGGACTTGGGCCACAATATCATTCCAAGCCGTTGTACAGCGTATGGTTGCGTGCATATCCAGCCCACAGTGGCTCTGGTGAACAGCTGATTGGCGGGACAGTCAGCCCCACCCTGAGGATAGGTCAGCAACTGCTTAGACTTGAAAAAGGCCTTTTCAAACGCCATTACTTTTATATTTTTCCATCCACATGGCTGTAGGACTGTTTATCTTTTTAGTTGTTATTGGGACCATTTTGGGGTACATACGCTTTTTTGATCACTTCTATTGTGGTTTTTTTGGCAGGCAAAATGAAAAAAAAAAAAAAAAAAAAAAAAAAGCATTTTTTAGCTTTTTAAAAAAATTCCTGTTAACAGTTTTGCCATGCAGGATGTGTTCAATTTACAGGTACAATTGTACAGGTCATTACGGATATGATAAGACCAAATATATGGGTAAAAAAAAAGATTTTTTTAAAAATACAAAACAGGGTAAAGTGCACAAAGAAAGTTTTTTCCCCCTTACATTTTTTATATCCCGTGGGGGTCTTGAAACAAAACAAAACAAAAAAAACAACTCCGATTGCTATGATAATACATCGCAGTACTTCTGTACTGCAATACAGTATCGCTCACAATAGCAATCACAGGCCATGGCAGGCCCGGAGACCATTGTGGAGTGCCGATGACATAACAAAGGAAGCGCGCTCCCTCGGTGAACCTTGTGCAGCGATGTACATTGATCATGGCATGTAAAGGGTTAAGAACGGGGATCAACATCATGGATCCCCATTGTTGCAGCAGAAGGCCAGCTATCAGTTACAACCGATTCCCACTGTGAGATGGTCCAAGCTCACTTCAGAGCCTGCGCCATCCACAGGACGCAAGTTTACGTTCGGTTACGTTAAGTGCCCCCGGCTAGGATGTAAGCTTACAGCTTGTGGCGTTGAGGTGATAAATTTTGGGGAAAATACCTTATCACTTATCCATAAGATAAGAGACAAATTGCCGATTAATGGAGTCTGACGCGGTGACCCTCACCAATCCCGAGAACGAGGGTCCGGAAAGTACAGCAAATAACACAGAGGTGGCCGCTTGTGTAGAGTTAGACTGTGTTTACATGCGGAATCTTCACCTAAATTCTAATAGAATCGGCTAACCTCCCGCCAGCAATGCGTGTGCAAAAGGTATTTTATGTCCAATGGCCTGGCTTACACGAACACATTTGCTGGTGTGCCACGCGAGGATGCGGCAAGTATACATTGACATGCATATTTGCTGCGTCCCACCAATTCCAACATACTATCTTCGCGTGTATGCGCATGTAGTACACGTTAACCCTTTCCAATCCAATTTGTATCCTGGTTTTCCTAGGGGGCTTAGTCTTTTTCTGCCGCTAAAAAATGACACTATCTGCTGGCTAAAGCCAGTACTGCATGAGGTGACACGTTGGATAGGCTCCTATAGCAGAGAGGCTGGCAATATACAGTAAGAGAACCCCGATGGATGTCTTCCATCATCGGAGCTGTACAGCCTTAAATCATAATGTCTTTAGACGTCAGACAGTGGATTGGAAAGGGTTAATATAGCGCGTGCTGCAATTTCTTTTGCACACGTACTTGGCAAAAGTGAGTGGCAAAACTAAAGTATACGGGAGATTTCTACTGCGTATTATGTGTGTAAAAACTGCAGGGTAATACACAGCGAGCATACCGTAGTGTGAGCAACATTCTAACACTTGTTCGTGGTCATTGGCCAGCTATGGGCTCATTCACACAGGTAAGTGTATTTTGGTCATGTGAATACACTGCATATATTTGCAAGAAAAAAAAAAAACACTTAGGCCCACATATTTCACCCAATTCTGCAGGTTTTTGTGCAAATATCCTTTTTTGCGTTTGTATATATGCAGTGTGAGTCATACGCACCAAAATAGGACATGACGTTTTTTTCCCCCACGCCGTAGGGAAAAAAAAAATGCTAATTTAAACGAGCTCATTGAAATCAGTGGGTTCTATTTACTGTGCATTACACAAGCAAAAGTTGCACACACAGTACAACTGTGTGAAAAAGCACTAAAAGGACCTTTCATTAGGGCTTATTCTCATCAGTATTTTTCATCTGTATTTCGTAAGTCAAAACCAGGAGCGGGTCCAAAATACAGAAGTAATGTAAATCTTTCCATTATACTTTCTCTCCACTACTGGTTTTGGCTTACAAAATACTGATGAAAAATACTGACGTGTGAATAAGGCCTTAGAGTTTACTGAAAAGTCTAGCCTTGTTAACACGTCACCTGCCAGTAGACCATTTGCAGAATACGAGTGGGTACTCAAAAAACACGGAATCCGTTTTGGTGGGCGGGGCATTACTAGTATAGGCGTAACACTCAGCGCCATGTCGGCAGGAGCGTTGTCCTGATGGTAGAAGTGAGCAGCTGTTTACCCACAGAGCGCTGAGTGTTAAAGAAATTTTTAACAGAAAACAGCATCACACTCTCGCCTCACCCTCCGTATTTATACAATCTCACGCCATGCAACAGTTTTTTCCAGGATGCAGTTTGTGGGAATCTGCCATCACAACATAGGAGAAAAACTGAAGAAATTGTTGAGGAAAAAAAAAAGAGATATATCTATCTATCTCTGGGGTAGAAGATAATCTTCCCCAACAACGTCCGCTGACGTACTGTCGCAGAAGGGTCCCCAGACATCCATAGAATTGGAAGGGACCTCCAGGGTCATCGGGTCCAACCGCCTGCTCAGTGCAGGATTCACTAAATCATCCCAGACAGATGTCTGTCCAGCCTTTGTTTGAACACTTCCATTGAAGGATAACTCACCACCTCTCATGGTAACCTGTTCCACTCATTGATTATCCTCACTGTCTAATATCTAATCTGTGTCTCCTCCCTTTCAGTTTCATCCATTGCTTCTAGTCTTTCCTTGTGCAGATGAGAATAGGGCTGATCCCTCTGCACTGTGACAGCCCTTCAGATATTTGTAGACAGCTATTAAGTCTCCTCTAAGCCTTCTTTTTTGTAAGCTAAGCATTCCCAGATCCTTTAACCGTTCCTCATAGGACATGATTTGTAGACCACTCACCATCTTGGTAACTTTTCTCTAAACTTGCTCCAGTTTGTCTAGGTCTTTTTTAAAGTGGGGTGCCCAGAGCTGGACACGGTATTCCAGATGAGGTCTGACTAAGGAAGAGTAGAGGAGGATAATTACCTCATGTGATCTAGACTCTACGCTTCTCTTGATTCATTCCAGAATTGAGTGTGCCTTTTTGGCTGCTGCATCACATTAGTCTATTAGTATACCCAAGTCTTTTTCACATGTGCTGCTTGGCCCAATTCCCCCCATTCTGTATGTGCTATTTTCATTTTTCTTGACCAGAAGTAGGACTTGGCATTTCTCCTTGTTAAATACTATTCTGTTAGTCGCTGCCCACTGTTCAAGCTTTTCTAGATCTTTTTGAATACTCTCTCTCTCTTTTCCCTAGTGTTAGCTATCCCTCCTAGCTTTGTGTCGTTGGCAAATTTGATCAGTTTCCCCATCAATTCCCTCCTCCAGATCATTTAGAAAAATGTTGACCACCACTGGGCCTACGACAGAGCTTTGTGGTAGCCCACTTGATACATTCTTCCACTTGGATGTGCAGCCATTTATGACCACTAGGGACAGAAACCTGTACTAGTAGCGCCCTGCCCACCAGAAGATTCCTGGTTCTTTTGGGGACTCTCTCATGGATGTTGCTATAAACTGTGCAAAAAGTAGAAAAATTGTGGAAATACTCCAGTAGAAAAAAAAAATTTGAAATGATGAATGATGCCATCAGAAGGCTATAGATTCTTATAGAAGCGAGAGGGTCCTTATGTGTAGTGGGTGCAGACAACCCCAAGTCCCGTTATACCCAACTGAGTCAACATTTAAACTGCAAGCTCCAGGAAAATTAAGGCATATGGCGCAATGAACAGCTGTAACAGATGAATTCATTATTTGCCATCCCAGCCTGTATTTGTAATCCTTGAAACAAGTTTACAAGCTGGTTTAATGAGTACAGAAAAATTTTGAAAAAAAAAAACAAAAAACAGTTGACGTGTTATTACACCTGTAGATGGCGCCATATACCTTAATTTTTTAAATTTTTTTCCTGGAGCCTACTGCTATAAACTGTCACCTCTATTCTTCAGAGAAGGCCCACAGGGTGATGATAGGTAATCTGAATGCAACCTGTACAGACCACTATGTAAATACAACGGCTCCTGCCTGTAAGAGAAGTAATCCTAATCAAACTACTAACGACCGCTTGTCTGTATGCACTTGTGTGCTTCTCATGCTCCTCCCCTGCTGATCTCATTGCTCCGCCCCCTGGTGACACCATCGAAGGTCATATAACATATAAAAACACAGAGTCTGACCCACAGAAGTACACCACTTTTAGAGCTCTTGGAAAGGGAGGGCAAAAATAGCAAAATGAGAATACAACTAAGCCGTTATCTCAGAAGACACAACTCAGCAGTCCTGACAGAAGACAACAACCTACCACCACCACAGAGATCTAGTGGGCTAAAGGAACTGTGGGGATGTCACTGCTGTGGGAGAAGTCACGCTCTGTGTGTGTGTGTGATGTGTGGGGTGTAGTATAGCTGTGTGTGTGCAGTTACCATGTAGCAGAGCTGTGTGGCGCATTGGACCAACAGAAACACTGGTACTATAATTTCCTATACAACTCAGCAGTCCTGACAGAACACATTGACCTACGGTCACCACAGAGATCCAGTGGGCTGAAGGATCTATGGTGATGTCACTGCTGTGGGAGGGGCCAAGCTGTGTTTGTCTTTTGTGGTAATCAAGCTACTGCGAGTGTGATGTGCCACCAGAAACACTGGGACTATAATGTCCTAATAATTACTAGTAATATTTTAGAAGTCTGTACATAAAAAGGTTTGATATCAAAAATGGCTTTAATTAGAGCTTCTCTTTTTGTGATCATCAAGATAGCACAGTGACACAGACATATCAAAAGGATTTAGAAAGTATAATAGACAAACATTCTGATCGCTGGGGTCCGGCTGCTGAGACCCCAACCGATTACTAGAATGACCTAGCTGAGGCGCTCGTCTTAGCGCGGTCACTGCTCGCTTGCTGAAGGTGGACCCGTAGTCTTCCTGCTGAACCCTACTCCAGATAGTGAGCAGCAGACAAAAGATGGACCTCAGGGATCACAACTTTTGAACCATCAAGTTTTTAGAAAGCCCAGCTTGTGTGGTAACCTTTCTGAATGCTTCGACTAACCTTTGGCACCGGACGAGGACTTGGCTATCCACACATTTCCTTTTCCGCTCTCCGTCCTTCCATTAAATGATTCCAGGAACTCCTCTCGTTCGTCTGTGCGGCTGCTGTTGATTAGATCTTGGAGACCGTTTCTTCCTTTTGCCACAGGAGACTTCTGAGTGGTTGGATAAATCACATAGGATTCTGGGAACCAAGTGCAGGACTCAGACAGCTCGGGACTGGTTTTAATTAATCTTTAAAAAAAAAAAAAAAGTTAAATTAGACACTATAGCTGTCAGCTTCCCAACTCTCCCAGCATGCCATTCATGAATGTAATCACGTATTCTAAATGTAGTGCATGCATAACGGCAGCAGACATATAAACAGAAATTACAGTACAGTATTAGACCAACAGCCAGTACCGTGCCAAAATCAATCCCTCCCCTAGAATTTGTCAGATGGGATGAAACTTTCTCTGCAATTGTAACGTTGATATAAGTAAGTGATTACAATATCAGAGCAAAAGGATCAATTATAGCGGAAAACTGACCCCTTGTAGGGAGGTTCCAGTACCCTGTTGTACCGCCACTAGCTTAAATACAAGATGTGATCCAGGCAGACATGGAGGCTCTAGTACCCGGTTGTACTGCCTCTAGCTTGGCTACAAGATGTAATACGGGCGGACACAAAAGGCATGCAGGTTCCATATGGTATCCTGCAGCATATCGCTCCACATTTGCTGTACTAACTAGAGAGTCTGTTACAAACGCAAGCCTGGGGAAGTTGATGTCGCAGATAGTTCCATACATGTTCTACTGGTGATAATCCCAGTCACCAGGCAGCCACGGAAGTGTGACAATGTTGTGGGGGTTCCTATGACCCCCTTGTATGTATGCAGCCAAGCATTATCCTGCTGCCTCTTGGAAGCCACCATAAGAGTAACACATGTGGCTGCAGGAGGTCCTGAACATATCGCTGAGCTGTCATTGTCCCTCATACCACTACTAGGGGTGACCGACTCATATGCGATGGCCCCTCAGACCACCATACCAGCAGTGGGGGCTGCGTTTCGCTGCCCAGCAAAGGCAGGGATTGAAGCGCTCACCCCAAGGTCTCCAGTCACGAACACGACAGTTGTCAGCGCCCAAAACAAACCTGGATTTGTCGCTGAAGAAAACCCAGTTCCACTCTGTAGCGTCCAGTTTCGTCGTTCACGACACCATTAAAATTGCAGGCGATGGTGGTTGGCTATCGAAGGCCGTACACATAATGGTTGCCGTGAGACCAAATGTCCTTCAGCCAAGCTCCTGGAAATGGTTCTGACAGACACAGGGGTGTAACGATGGCGCCACCTGTCTCTGGATGGCAGACAACGAAACAGTTGGAGCTGCTGGTGCTTTTTGTGCCATCATCTCAACTAGTGGTGTGTTGAGGGGGTCCTGAGCCTGGTGGTCACTCTCATCATATGTATATCTGCCTGAAATACAACTGTATGCCAAGTCCTGCAGCAAAACTTCTTCTGGGGGCGGGATTGTTCTCTTGACAGTGTCTAGGCAGAATTCTGGGTCATTAGATAATCTCCAGATTTGGTCAGCATTAGCAACTTGTAAATACATTACAGCTTCCACAAAGCAAAACTGACCTCAGTGGTCGGGTGGCTCACATACAATTCCAGAAACCACTTGGGGGATTGTAAAAGTGACTTGAGTTCATTTTAACCCATTAGAAGACCTGAAATTTCTCAAATTTTCTTTGTTTTTCTTTCCATCCCCACCTTTTCAGGAGCCACAACTCTTGTTTTATTGCAGGAGGAGTTCAATTTAGTAGTTTTATTTAACATACCATATAATGTATTGAAAAAGGTTTAAGGTTTTTAAGCAGGATAAATAAAAAATAAATATTATATATATAAATATATATAATTGTGCCATTGTTCCTGGGTTTTGTTTCCACAATGCTCAAGATGCAGCAAATATGACATACTAATTTTATTCTGCGGGACAGTACAGATGTGGGGATACCAAATTTACTTCGTAAAAAAAAAAAAAAAAAAAAAAAAAAAAAAAAAATCAAAAAAAAATCTTAGAAATGAAAAACAATAAATAAATAATGACATATATATTTGACTTAGGCCCCCTGCACACAGGCAGAAATTCTGCAGAACTTCCGCCCATGCCCGCTGCCATAGGATTGCATTAGGTAACGCAATCCTATGCAGACACCTGTGATTTGACCGCGTGAAAACTAGCGCGGTAAACAAATCGCAGCATGTCCTATTTCTGTGCGAGCCTTGCATAGAAACATCACTAGTGACGCGCCGGCTACGCTCTGCGCATGTGCCGGCTGGTCGGCAGCACCCAGAGCGGGGAGACGCCGAGAGCAGGTGAACCCAGTGGTCACTGCAGGGGCACGGCGCGCATCCCGCTGCGAGGATTCTTGCCGCAGGATTCGACTCTGCCGTCTGCAGGAGGCCATACGAGTGTTTTGGGTTAAGAGCTCTGTCACGGAACAGATTAAACTCTTAAGCCAAGGCACCACTCAGCTGCCATATACTGAGACCCATAACTCATCTTTCCATTCAATGTGACTGGGCGAGAGTATGTTTTTGCAGGGTGACATGCAGTTTTAATCAGTACTATTTAAGGGTACATACAACTTCTTAATCTTTTTCTCAGGAGATGGCAGTGCCCCAAAAATGCAATTCTGGCATTATTAGTTTTTTGGATGCAGTTATAGCAATTATTTATTTTTGACATTAGAAATAGGGGGAAAAAAGTTTTTTTTTTCACTTTTAATATTTTTTAAAATTGTATATTACATTTTTTTTTGTCTTTAGTCCCTATAGAAGGTACTTGAACTTACAATAGTTTGATAGTTTCTACAATACTTCAGTATTGCAGTATACTGTATTTCTAGCTTCAAAGACTGAAATAAGTTATTTAATAATAATAATCTTTATTTGTATAGCGCCAACTTACTCCGCAGCGCTTTTATTTCATGGAAAGCTTCCAGGCTGCCATGTGAACATACTGGCAACTCTCAATTGTGTTGCGGGGAAGGGGGGGGGGGGGGGTGTAAAATGAAAGAAAAAAAAAAGTTTGGTACCATGTTAGCCAGTAGAGCAAAGTGTGATTGTTCTCAGTCATCTTGTAGATATGATACCTTTTAATGGCTAACAAAAATACATGACGTAATAGCGTGCTTTCAGGGATATTTCGCCCCCTTCGTCAGGCTGATGAATGAAACTCATTCCTCGGTCCATGCCACATGTGGGTTGGGCAGCGTGAACCCGATGACAGACTCCCTTTAAATCCTGGCCAATTCTTGTCTTAGGAGTCAGAGCTAAACAATCAGTCTGAAAACTAATGTAGGCAAGATTTCCTTTAAGAAGGCATAATTCAACATGGAAGCCACTTACTTTACCAAGGAAGCCTTACGACAAAGTTTATCAGCTCCACGATAGTAATTCACCAGCTGCATGATACCGGGCTCATGACCTGCAACAGAGACAAAAAGAATAAGTCAGATGGTGATGTCAGAAGCCCCCCAAAAAATACACCCGCCACCTGCAGACAGCAAAGTGCTTGCTAGTTAGCAAAAATTGCATATGCACAGTGACGGCAAGGAGGCACAACAACCACAGAACTCCTTGCAGCTTCTGCATGTGAAGCACTTGTGTATGTGGAGACCCACTCTAAAAACGCAGATCTTCCTCATAATGTAATGCATTAGTTACTTCAGTGTATTGCAGTGATATGTCTGGTGTGTGGATCTGTGCAGGAGTTTGGGAGAAACTTGCATTTCTTTTTAGTAGCAGCCAGACACAGAACTAGTCCTGCATATTCATGAGCTCAGATTAGCCACACCCAACCAATGGGCTAAACAGACCCACCCTCCAGCCAAGGATTGACAACTGTCTCCATATGTGCAGTAAGGCCCAACGCCCACAGACAGAAATTCTGTGGCGAGATTTTTCGCAGAATTTCTGCCGTTGCATTTGACCGTGTGAAAACTCGCGCAGTATTAAATGTCCTATTTCTGTGCAGACCTCCTAGAGGCTTGCACAGGTACATCGCTGACGCGCTGGCTCTGCGGCTCATCGTCGCATGGGTCGCATCCTACTGCGAGAATTTCTCAGTCGGAATCCGACCCGGCCGTGTGCATGAGGCCTTAGAGTGCTCTCACACAAACACTTACATATCATATTAGGAGCGTATTTTTATGCACATAATACACAGTGAATAGAGGCCATTCATTTCAACGGATTCATTCAAAGCTGTATATTTTTCAGCTGCATGAAAAAAAAAAACAAAAAAACAACACTAAAATGAACAAAACAGGTCTTCTCTTGGAACGTATTGCACATGGAAATAGTCCATTGAAACCAATGGGCATTCGTAAATTGGCAGGAAACTTGTGCATACGCTGCTCTTCTACGCACAAAATGAATGAGATTTTGGGCATTTTTTTTTTTAACACACCCACAAGTACATTGCATATTTATGCATTTAAAAGAAAAAGAAAAATGGCAATAGGGCAGAAACATGCAAGGCATCTGCATTTCAACCTATGAATATGCTGTGTAATCATTGACCAAAATACACATATGGCTGTATGAAGACACCCTAATGGCTCCTTCATACGAACGTATTTTCACACACAATGCGCAGATATGATTTTATTGATGGTAATTGATTCTATGTGCATTTCTTGTGCTTGCAAAGAAAAAAAAAAATGCTCCATTTTCCTGTGTATTTGTGCAGCCCAGGTCTAGGAGAGGTGCACAATGTATAATACTATGAAGAATAGAACACATCTGGAACTCATTAGGCCAAGTAGCCTTTTAAATCAGGGCGGTGTGGTGTTGTGCACACATACGAACAGGCCCTGTGTACGCAGAAAAGTACAGCACAATGTACAGTACAAACGTGTGCAAATCAACCGCAATTATAGAGCAAATACGTTGCGCTGAAGAGTGCGCATTTGTGTATACGCTCATGTGAATGAGCCCCAATAGTGAAATAGCTATAAATGAGTGTCTGGAAGGTAGGTGTGGCTAGCCATTGAGTGGGCAGGGCAACTGCAGTTCATCAATTTGAGGCCCACTTCCTATAGTCCTCTGTGTCTGGCTGCGACTAATAAAGGCAAATTTCTCCCAAACTCCTGCACAGATCCACACAGCAGACATCATTGCAATCAGTGCGATGACTGCTACCTTGCAGGGCCCTCGAGGGTGAAAAGATGGGGGAAGATTGCCATTGAATTACTATAGGCAGTCTTAAGTATCCTGCCGCATCTTGTCAGTAGTGGCCGAGTCACCGGCTTAAGAAGATGTACGGACCTGTTTAAAGCCCGTTAGTGAGGTCAGTAAAGAGAAGTATGAGTATTGTGGTCAGTAAGGGGTTATATAGGTGGAACGTGTAAACCGAGTCACTAGACATATATGTTTCACATGATTGAATGCAGCGCCAGGCCGGTCCGCGCCAGCAGAGAGGACAACACACCTTCTCCAGTTGAAGCCCAAGAGACAAGGCTGCCGTCAGTTAACAACCGCTCAGCTCTGGGCCATTTTACTAAATACTTGGACATCTTTTCTAAGAAGCGGCCGACGCACCGTTTCCCTTCTGGAAAATGTTTGAGCAGACCGACAAGGACAATGGTGTCACCCAGTTGTCAAAGTGGTGCGTCTCATAGCGTGGGCACTGATTGGACAGCCTCAGACTGTGTGGTGACACTTTACTGCCATGGGAGAAGCTGCATATGTGAAGCTCAAAGTACCGCTGAGGACATTGTAAGGACTTAGGATGCGTACTGAGGTGTGTAAATACAGCATAGGATTTACTTTATGCTGCTTTAGGCAACTCTCCGGTTTCCGGACAAAGTTCTGTCCTGGGACTGGAGGGGGTATATTACCCGTGGTTTTCTCTGCCCTGCTTTCACCCGTGAAAGATGGCTGCAGCCACTGATTAGAAAAACCAGACAGGGAAAGTTGTCATTTCTCGCGGCATACAGCAACGGAGAGGTATGTTCTCAAGGAACATTTCCAGCTAACGGTTCTTTCCGGTTGAGGAATCCACATTGTGTGCATTGATAGGAGGATGGTAATGCCAGGAGGAACAACTAGAGTGATGATGCAGTTTTAAAAATGTAACAATCTTTACTTCATGGAGGAATACAAGCATTTCTAAATCGATGTGTTAGGAGAGCCGACTGCTCCTCTTTAACCCCTTCTTGCAGCAAGTGTAAATGTATACGTCAATGGACAAATTTATGTCTTATTGGGCGGGCTCAGAACTTGGGCCCATGTCATCCGCAGCTGTGACTGATAGCTGGATAGCTGGCCTCCCGCTGTAACAGTGAGAACACCGATCCCTGCTGTTAACCCCTTACATGACACAATCAATGTTGATCTCTGCCTGTAAGGCTGGGTTCACACAGGGTAGATTTGCCGCGCGGAATTTCGCCGCGGCAAATCCGCCCACGACCGCTAATCTCGGGATTAGCCAGCCATGTGGACGAGATTTCTCAGAAACCTCGTCCACACGGGACGGCCAATCCGCTGCGGTAAGTCCGGCTGAAGATGCAGCAACGGAAAAGCGAGCGGCCGAGCTGCTTCAAAGCCGCCGCGGTTCTCCCGACGGAAATCTCGCGTTTTTTGCTGCGGCCAAACCGCGAGATTTCCGACGGGAATACGCCCCGTGTGAACCCAGCCTAAAGGGTTCACAGACAGACGGTGCTCACTCTGAGATGCCATCAGTTCTCCACTATGTAATCATAGAGAGCGGATGGGTTGCCACGGTAATCAGATAATGGTGTCTGGTTCTGCCATGGCCTGTGATCGCTATGATAGGTGATAATACACTGTAGTACAAAAGTAATGCAATGTCTTACCAGCACAATTGCAAGTTCAAGTCCCCTGCAGGGACATTAAAAAAAAAATTAGAAGACAAATAGCTTTTTGTGCACTTTTCCCTCCGTTTATAAAACCATTAGTATGAAAATACTGATGATTGATATCATTTCATCCGTAACAACCCATACAATAAACACTTCTTAGGCCGCTCTCGCACAGACGGTTTTTACAGTGTTCAGCGCGGAATTTCAAACATTGCGCTAAATGCTGTAAACCGCCTCCATTGATTTCAATAGGGCTTCTTATAGAAGTATTTGTGTTGGAGACACCACGCTTTTCCAGCGCTGTCTGCTATATTTTAGTGCATTTTAACGCTTTAACGCATCTCATCACCCATTGTCACGGGGGGAAAAAAAAGCGGGTTTTAAATGTGCAAAAGTGGAAAAACCTACAAAAACGTTGTATATAATTTTGATATTGTAATCGTAGAAACCCCACAGAAAGAGCGTATGGCGACATTTATGCTGCATTACTAATGCTGGAAAAGAAAAACCAAGCAGAATTGATGTTTTTTCTTCCCTTCCTCCCAAAAATAAAATAAAGTTTTACGACATTATCTGCGCCCAGAAAACGGAGCCAATAAAATGTACAGCGCGTGGGACAGAAGAAGCCGCCATTGTGTCAGTTAGTGGGGAAAAAAATAAAATCATTCGTCCTTCGGTTCAAGAGCGGCGGTGTCACTAAGGGGTTAAGGAGCTCCTGTAAGCCCTGTAACAAGGGGGTCTGCAGACAGCGGGGTGTGAGGGTCCACGGGCAGCAGCTGTGCCTCTGAGCCCCCTGCTGCCGCAGACAACACCCACTGCAGCTGCCGACACGCCTCGCACCCACCCAGAACCACACGCACTGCTGGGATGGGAGGGGTTAACCACAGCTGTTCCTCTTACAGCCGCTGTCAGTGTATTTACATGCACATGTGTGCGATAGGCGGTGTGTTTTTGCGCTCATCTGTACGTATTTTACTGCATGACCTGCGTATTTGTGTGTACAAAAAATAAACCACACGATCGCACCCTTTGTTTTTAATGGGAAGTTAAAATATATATATGCGCAAATCAGTACGTAAAAAGGAAGCAAAATAGAGAAAAGGCTGCGTTTTTTTTATTTTTGCACGACCGAAATGCGCACACACAAGGCGCACGTCAACACCACTGAAATCCCTGCGCCCTGCAGCACTAACATGTAGTGTGAATGAGCCCCTGCAGACGGGGCACAGCCGCCGGCTCACAGACGGGCGCAGGATTCACGGACGGACTTACGCCGTTTTCCTGCGTATATCTCTGCAGGTCAGCGGATGCTTACGCACACAAAGAGAAGCCGGCGCTGAGTGTGCGCGGCCCGCGGTTCTCCACCCATTCACACCCGGCGAGCACTGCGCATGATGCGGGACCGCGCACTCACCCAGCCTCCCGAACGGCAGCCGGTTCCTTTCGCCCAGCATGACGTTGAAGCGCGGGTTGTCCTTCTTCAGCCGCCGCCACCGGCCGCTGCTCAGCAGGATGCGGGCCACCTCTGCATACACCGAGCTGTTCTCGTCCCGCACCACGAAGCCGTACATGCTGCCGGCGTCTCTAGAGCGCGGGGAGCGGCTCCATGCGGGAGAGGGGAGGGCGCCGCCGCTACATGCCAGTGCTCGGCAAGCCCTCCGTGACGTTACGCCCATGTGACCGGGGGGCGGAGCTTCATGGAAGTTTGTCGTAGAAGCATTGTTGCTGCTGCGGACGTCTCCCCTACAGGGGGGCTCCGGGGGTGCCGGTCACCAGCGGCCACGGCATCCAGGAAGCTAAAGGGGGCTCTCTGTAGCCATCAGCCCCCACAAATACGGTGACAGGATGCCGCTGGGTAGCCGTGGCAATCAGAGTAAACATGCCTATAAATGCCTATTAGAGCGCATTCACACAGGCGGGGTTCTCGTGCTGCGAGCCGCATAGAGCTGGCGCTGACTTGTTATGGGGGGTCTGCTTACAGATGGGAATCTTCGCTCCTAGAAGGCTCTCAGCACCTTCTCGTTTTCTGCACATCCACAGAAATCCGTCCCATTGTTTCCAATGGGTGAGAATAAGAATCGCCTCGCGTGCCGGCCCGTCCAATGGGGTTGTGGTATTTGTCCTGTTGAAAATACATGCAGGAAAATCCCATGTTCAGCGATGCAATTTCCTCGCACATCGCTGCACACTTGCAGTTTTACAGTCTTGGCCTGGCCTCATGCTCGCCCGTTGGAGGGCGCCCTTAGGGCTCGTACCCACTGGCGATAGACTTTCCAGCGATGTGAGAGTAATTGAAAACGCATCATTATGAAACCAATGATTTTCAATAGTTTCATTCTCATTTGCGATTTCTTCACTCAACCCTTGCAGCGCTAAGAAAAATCTGCGATATCGCCCATTGCTTTCGGCCCCATTGAAATCGATAGAAGAAGATCGTGAAGCAGGCTAGGAATCCCCCAGAGAGAGGGGGGGTAGAGCAACAGGGGATCTGACATATCTCCTTATATTTGGAGAGATAGGGGGCAGGGCTAGTGGGCTTTTCCAGGGATTTTGTGGGGGCAGGCCTTGAGGGGTTATCATAGTGATCCTTTTTTAGCCAAGTGAGGGGGCGGGGCTAGCATTATGATAACCCCTTTAGCCCTGCCCCCTCTCAAGCCTCGCTCTCGGAAAAGCCCCCCTGTCCTCTTGGCCTGTGGGTTCTGGGAACACTGATATGCAATGCTCTGCATGCAATGGGTGTACTAGAATGCAATATTTTGTATGACCCTGGGGGCTCTGGATACACCCCAGTTGCCATAGTAAAGCATCGCGATTCCCCAGATCCCTGTTCCCCGGGGGTTGTGTTTTGCTGTCAGAGGGAACCACTTCCTCTGTCAGATTTCTTAGATGCTGCATTTGCTACGCCCATAGCATCTAAGGGGTTAGGATGATCTAAAACCAATGTTCTTGGTCTTTAAAGGGGTTGTCCCGCGGCAGCAAGTGGGTCTATACACTTCTGTATGGCCATATTAATGCACTTTGTAATGTACATTGTGCATTAATTATGAGCCATACAGAAGTTATAAAAAGTTTTTTACTTACCTGCTCCGTTGCTGGCGTCCTCGTCTCCATGGTGCCGACTAATTTTCGGCCTCCGATGGCCAAATTAGCCGCACTTGCGCAGTCCGGGTCTTCTGCTGTCTTCAATGCAGCCGCTCGTGCAGAATGCCGGCTCCGTGTAGCTCCGCCCCATCACGTGCCGATTCCAGCCAATCAGGAGGCTGGAATCGGCAATGGACCGCACAGAAGAGCTGCGGTCCACGGAGGGAGCAGACCCCGGCGGCCATCTTCAGCAGGTGAGTATGAAGACGCCGGACCGCCGGGATTCAGGTAAGCACTCTCCGGTTTGTTTTTTTAACCCCTGCATCGGGGTTGGGGGGGGGGGTTAAAAAAAAAAAAAAAAACCTGTTTCGGCGCGGGACAACCCCTTTAAGTGGGGTCAGATCCCCACTGTTAGTAAGAGCTTGGGCCTTGAGAGTGAAGAGTGCACAGTGCTGCAAAGAGAAAAAAGCCTCGGTACGGTGTCCCCAGAAGAGCAAAGTGTGATTGTTCCCAGCAAGAGAAGCCAAGTAATCTTGTAGATATGATACCTGTTAATGGCCAACAAAAATACATGATGTTAATGCGAGCTTTCCAACCTGCTTAGGGTTCTTTCTCATGCTTCACTGGCCTCAGGCAGAACTCTGAGTAGGTCCGAAAGCTGTATTTTTGTTAGCCATTAAAAGGTATCATATCTACAAGATTACTTGGTTTCTCTTGCTGGGAACAATCACACCCTGCTGCAGTCTTGTTCTGAAGCTCCACCATGAAAGAGCAACAAAAATGTGTTTAGAAAAAGTACCCCTGCAACTTGTATACCTCATTAAAGTGAATGGGTTCTCTGTGGGATATGTTTGAATACAGTTTTTGAACATTTATTCCCTGGCTGGGAAGTTTAGCATCACCTATTCTGTGTGTAGATGATGTGTTTAGTGGGGAACTTCAGACTTGGACTTGCCTTCAAGGGGAATCCAGTGGTGGGCCCTGAGCACAAGATATGCACATTGGGTGAATGAGAGTCTGCCAATTCCTGCCCACCACATTCACCATACACTTCAATGGAAACAGGGCCGTACACAAACGCAGCCATTTTTCTATTGAAGTACATGGAGAATGCATGGGCAAGGAGTTTTTGAACAGGGGTCGGGTAATATTTTCATGTAGCCCATAATTAATTTTACAAGTGGGCAGCGGGCAGCCCAGTCCGACACTGGTGAAACCTGTTTAATTTTATTAAGAAAGCCTAATGCCAACATCTACAAATGGACAAGAATAGGTTGAGGTTATTGGATGAGGTTTTATTGTACTTAATGGGTCATACAGGGTTTTTAAATAACTAGAATAAGTTTTATTGTAGTTTTTAATTTGTCTATATGAATTATTCTAACACTTTCTCTGCAGGTATATGCAGTTTAAGGGCTTATTCACATGGACGTATATCGACCAGGTTTTCACGGCCGGTCAATATACGCTGCTCCTCTGGTGCATTAGCTTACAATGCACAGGGGCGTATTCCTGCAGCGTAAAAGCGCCTGACCAGGCGCCCCCACGCCGGCGGCGGCAGCTGCATAAATTCCTATGGAAGCCTATGCTAGCTGCTGGAGAAGGGAGGTGGGAGGGAGTTTAGCAGCGTGATTGCTAAACTCCCTTCCCTTTTTCCTCTTCCCCTTGCCGATGTTTGCAATTGGAGGGGTAGGATGGAGGCGGAGCTTAGCTCTGCGCCATCTCATTGCTGGCTGTGGACAAGAGGAGGGGTGGGAGCTTAGCTCCGCCCCTCCCATTGCAAACGGCCGGAGGGGAGGCAAGAGGGGGTGAGCCGGGGAGGGAAGGAGGAATGTCTCCCCAGACTCCACGGCATTGCGGCCATAGTGTATAGGCGCCAAGCCCTTTGCCGTTCAGGCATTTTTACAGCGCTGGCGGGCGCACGTAAAATGCCTATGGCTGTGTAAATGGGCTCTAAGGAATCATTCACACAAGCGTTACATATATCGTGGCTAACTTGACTGCACAAAAAAAATCACGACCATCAGAACCAACAGTCTCCTATAGAGTCATTCAGATGAATGATTTTTTTTCGCTCGCAAAAATATTGGAGCAAAAAATATAGCACACAAGCATGTGATTTCAGCGACTGAAATTTCGTTCTGCAGAAAAACATAAGCCTTGCTCTATCTTTGAACCGAACAACATTGGAGGCTCCATAGACTCCTATGGGAGTCTATGGGAGCCAGCAGAAAAGGGGGGGAGGAGTTTAGCAGCAGCTAGCAGGTACCTCCAGTGAGGCATTCAAAAGTGATTAGTAGTAGTTCTGCCAAGAGTAATTTTGGGGCTGCGGTGTAATTTCCCTCCATGAGGCTGCATTCCCACGACCGTATATCGGCTCAGTTTTCACGCCGAGCCGATATACGTCGTCCTCATCTGCAGGGGGGGGGGGAGGATGGAAGAGCCAGAAGCAGGAACTGAGCTCCCGCCCCTTCTCTGCCTCCTCTCCGCCCCTCTGCACTATTTGCAATGAAAGGAGGTGGGACGGGGGCGGGGCTAAGTTTTGAGAATTAGCCCCGCCCCCTTTCATCGCAAATAGTGCAGAGGGGTGGAGAGGAGGCAGAGAGGGGGCGGGAGCTCAGTTCCTGCTCCTGGCTCTTCCATCCCCCCCCCTGCACATGAGGACGACGTATATCGGCTCGGCGTGAAAACCGAGCCGATATACGTTCGTGGGAATGCAGCCTTAGGGTGCCTACCCACTGGCGTTGCCAATTTTCGGGCGTGAAAACCGCAGCGTTTTTGGCGCGTTTTCCACGGCTTTTTGGCGCGTTTTCCGTTAATTTCCATTGACATTCATGGGTGCATTAAGAGAAAAATAAGGACACATATGCAACTGACAGTTCCTATGTGAAAAATTGCAACGGACCGAAAAAAAAAACGCAAATGGACAAGAACACATTCTATACTAATTGCTCTCCAGAAAAAACGCAAAACGCAAAGGAAAAAAAAATCGCCAGTGGGTAGGCGCCCTTAGGGTGACTACCCACTAGCGTTTTTTTTACTGCAAAATTCGCAGCGTTTTTTTTGTTCAGCAGGGGTCTTTGGGCTATGGGACATGTAAAGCTAAAATCGCGATCGCGCAAAATCGCGGTATCGCGGTAAATCGCAATTTTGCGCGATCGCGATTTTAACATTACAAGTCCCATAGACCCCTGCAGAAAGAAAAAACGCTGCGAATTTCGCAGTGAAAAAAAACGCTAGTGGGTAGTCACCCATTTGAATGGATGGAAAAATCGAGGATAAAAGCTGTGATTTGGTCGCGGCTATTCTTCGTACATGCGATTTAATGGCGCACGCTGCGGAGCATAAAAGCGCAACGCTCGTGTAAAAGAGGCCTAATGCTCAAGAGTCTGAACATCTAGCGAGGAAGTGCCTTCGTTATTAAGTAAAAACGCTTTAAAAAAAAAAGGTCAGGCTCCTCAGATCAATGGAAAGAGTAAATGAAAAATACCAAACCTGCTGACCCACAGCGGACAATATCCTGGGATCTGAGTGGCATGGTGCAGGGAAGGAGACTGGAGGATCCAGTTCCAGAACACAAGATTTCTTGCAGCACTCATATAAAGTTAAAGTAAAACGTTTATTGCAACATCTTTAACCCCTTAACGACACAAGATGTACAGTTATGTCCTGTACTTTCCATATGTTTCTTTCAGCTGACACTTGCTGGCCACAGCTGTACTTATGCTGATTGAGGCTGTTAGCCCTTTAAATGTTGCCGTCAATTCTGACAGTGGCATTTGAATACCCTGATCAGAGTTTGGGTATCCCAAACAGCCCCTTCCCCCCGTGATGAAATTGCGGGGTGCCGTTTGGTTGCCATGGCAGCTGGGGCCTTCTGCCATTACAGATTGCCTATCAAGCCATGCCTGTGGGGTGGCTTGATAGATTGCCTGTCAGATCGCGGTCTAATATAATACTATGGCATCACATCATACTACAGAAGTGATCAAACCAATCACTAATTCTTGTACCCTATGGGGACTAAAAAAAATGAAAAAATCTTTTTTTAAAAAAGGTAGTAAAATAAAAAAAAATCTTTTGCCATATTTAGAATAAAATAATCTAAATAAAAAACAAACATATTTGGTATCGCTGTATTCATAAAAGTCCGATCAATCAAAGTTACGCATTATTTATCCCTCACGCAGTTATCTTCGTCATGTGGTTCATCACAGCAGATGTAATTGACTGTCAGCACCTTATTTAGCTCTGTAAACAGCAGAGTAAAATGTTTCACAATCTGATGTTGAAGGGTTTCTGAAGTACCAGAAAAGGCTAGGAAATCGTAAAATGTACAGGACGCACGAAATACGGAGCTGCAGAATTTCAGCCAAAATGTTCAGGTCTAACTGCAGATTTGATGCAGAATTGCAAGCAGGTTTTGAGCTATTTTTAATTCTGCATCAAAATCTGCGCCCTAATTCTGGCCTGTATTAAAGATGCCCAAGGCTTGTGGTCCTTCCTACATCTGCAGTACATCAAGCAACAATTAGGCCTCATGTCCACGAGGAAAATGTGACTGAAAATCCGCAGCGTTTTTCCCACAGTGTGATCCGCTCTCCATAGGGATGCATTGGACACCGACAGGTAAATACCTGCGGATGTCATTTTCCCTTGAGGCGCGGATTGTGTCTGATGGAAAACACCCGCAGCATGCTCCATTTTTAGTGTGGTTCTCTCGCGGGGACGGCTTCTATTGAAGCCTATGGAAGCCGTCTGGATCCGCGGAACACCCGTACCTGAATTTCTGCTCTCCGGTGTGGGAGAGCAGGAGTTAAAAAAAAATGGAGTGCGCGGCACGCTGCCAGCGTGCAGAGTACATCCGCCAGGCCGAAGAAAAAAGATCCAGCCGCGACGGAGGGAAGATCCGCAGCGTCCGGACAGGTAAGTTTAATCTTCTTTTTAGCCTTATGTCCGTGGGAAAGGAGGGACCCGCTGCGGGATTCTGCATTGAGAATCCGCGGCGGGCCTGATTTTCCCCGTGGACATGAGGCCTTAGAGTGTCCAAATCACTGACTAAAATGCTGACATCATCACTCTACGCCAGAACATCATGTAAGCAGTGGTCAGATCGCTGTGTGTACGACAACATAATCCCCTACAGTCATCCATTCACCTATTTGGTAGGTTGTTGCTAGAGCCAGATTGTTGCTTTCAGTTGAATCCTTGCCATGCTTCTCTTTTCCTGTAGCTTACCTCTATATTACACTGATCTTCTCCAGGTGATTGTTTTATGTGTAGCCCATCATCTTATTAGGTGCTTTCTCTTTACAATATAAAGGGAGCTGTATTATGTTGTGGTCACATCTGTAGTAATTACACCAACTGCTCATACATTTTATTATTTGAAATTTACCTTATTACAGATGATGATGACGACGAACCCTCAGAACTCATTTTAATGACCTTCAGATACAGAAATTTAATACCCATGGAAAACAGCAACTCAAAAATGTTCATTTTCATTGGATACAGGTGGGCATGGAGGCTCTAGTACCCTGTTGGGCCGCCTCTAGCTTTGATACAAGATGTGATACGGGTGGGATGGAGGGTCTGGTATCCTGTTGTACCGACTCTAGCTTAGATACAAGATGTGATACGGGCAGGCATGGAGGCTCTAGTACCTTGTTGGGACGCCTCTAACTTAGATACAAAATGTGATAAGGGGGAGGATGGAGGCTCTAGGACCCTGTTGGGCTGCCTGTAGCTTGGATTGAGGTTGTTATACGGACAGGCATGGAGGCCCTAATACCCTGTTGGGTACAGGATGTGATACAGGTGGGCATGGAGGTTCTAGTACCATTCTCGGACCACCTTAGCTTGGATGCAAGATGTCATACGAGTGGGCATGGAAGTTCTAGTATCCTGTTTGCCCACCTCTAGCTTGGATACAAGATATGTGTCAGGATGTGCTGCTGGGATCTGTTGTACTATGTACTCCTAGCAGCACAGCTACAGGTTGTTGTACCGCCTATAGCTTGGATAAAAGATGTAACATGGATGGGCATGGACATTCTAGTACCCTGTTGTACTGCGTCTACCTTTATACAAGATGTGATACCAGCAGGCATGGAGGTTCTAGTTCCCTGCTGGGCCGTCTCTAGCTTGGATACAAGGTGTGATAAGGGCGGACATGGAGGTTCTAGTACCCTCTTATACCGACTCTAGCTTGGACACAAGATGTGACATGGGTGGGCATGGACACATTCTAGTATCCTGTTGTACTGCCTCTAGCTTGGATACAAGATGTGATACAGGCAGGCATGGAGGCTATAGTCACTTGCTGGGCTGCCTCTAGCTTAGATTCAAGATGTGATATAGGAAGGGGCAATGCAGGCTCTAGTACCCTGTTGCGTCACCTCTAGCTTGGATACAAAATGTAATATGGAAGGGAAGCTCTAGTACGGTGGCGTTTCCGGAGCTACGTTTGGAGTCACAGGTTTAGCACCTGTGCAGGACCGGAGAATAGTTAGAGGACAGCAAGTTTTCGGCAACATGTGGTCTCAGGTCACGGTACAAAGGAGTAGGCAGGTATCGTGGTCAGGAAGAAAGCCAGAAGTCGGTATTGGTAGTTCTCAAGTTGCAGTACAAAGGAGGAGGCGGGAAACATGGTGAAGAGGAAAGCCAGAGGTTGGTATTGGTAGTTCTGAAGATGCGGTACAAAGGAGGAGGCGGGTATCGTGGTCAGGAAGAAAGCCAGAAGTCGGTATCAGTAGTTCTCAAGTTGCAGTACAAAGGAGGAGGCGGGAAACATGGTGAAGAGGAAAGCCAGAGGTTGGTATTGGTAGTTCTGAAGATGTGGTACAAAGGAGGAGGCGGGTATCGTCAGGAGGAAAGCCAGAGGTCAGTATCAGTAGTTCGCAAGCTGCGGTACAAAGGAGGAAGCGGGTATTGTGGTCAGGAAGAAAGCTAAAGGTCGGTACTGGTAGTTCTCAAGTTGCGGTACAAAGCAGGAGGCAGGTATTGTGGTCAGGAGGTAAGCCAGAGGTCGGTATCAGTAGATCTCAGTTAGGTTGTAGAGTTGCAGGCAGGCGAGATTCTTGACTAAAGCCATGAAGCACAATAATCACGCACTGAGGGAGTAGCAGGGCCAGGCTTTAATAGTTAGCCTAATTGGGAACTGGGCAGAGCTAGAACAGGGGAACAGGCCAGGGAAAACGGGATCATTGATATGCTTTAACAGAGAAGCTGTCCATGTTAAAGTTCAAGCATCCCCCCGAAATCCTCGCCACAGGGAGTCCCCTGCCACTGCTGTCACAGCAGTGGCAGAGGAACGCAAGCATCTCCTATTGATTTCAATGGAGCTGGCGCTGCTGCCATCGGCCCCATTGGAAACAATAGGGCGAGATCGCAAAAAGAATAGACATGCAGCGATTTTGTTTTAATGCTGCATCGCAAGCGTTAAAACATCGCACATGTGCATGGAGGCATTTGAAGCCATTGGCTTCATATTTTTGCGTTTTCTCGTAGCCTTGCCTTGCGATTTCATCACCAGTGTGAAGGCACCCTCAGAGTGAGGGTGCGGGCAGACGAGCGCATAAACGGCGCGTTTTTGCGACCAAACGTATATACGTGACTATCTGAGGCAATGGTTTCGAATGTATTCGTTCACATGGGCGATTTTACGGCGCGTAAAAACGGCAATTCGAAAAAAAAAAAAGGAACATATGCGACCGAAATACGCGCCAACGCATATTCGATCGCCGAAAAGACCGTTTGCAAAGTAGGAACAAACGAAAATACGCTTTCTAGCTCTGGTCGTGATCGGTGAAAAACGATCGCTTGGGCGATTATACGTTGCGCTCGTGCGAACGTAAATACGCCTACGCTCGTCTGCCCGCACCCTGAGGGTGCATTCACACGAACGTATATCGGCTCGGTTCTCACGCGGAGCCGATATACGTTGTCCTCGTGTGCAGGGGGGGGGAGGATGAAAGAGCCAGAAGCAGGAACTGAGGCTCCCGCCCCCTCTCTGCCTCCTCTCCGCCCCTCTGCACTATTTGCAATGAGAGGAGGCAGGACGTGGGCGTGGCTAAGGTCCGGGAATTAGCCCCGCCCCTGACCCGCCTCTCCCCATTGCAAATAGTGCAGAGGGGCGGAGAGGGGGCGGGAGCTTACTTCCTGACCCTGGCTCTTCCATCCTCCCCCCTCTGCACACGAGGACAACGTATATCGGCTCGGCGTGAGAACCGAGCCCATATATACGTTCGTGTGAATGCACCCTGATACTGAGCAGTGTAGCTGCTGTTGTTCTCAGGAGCTACACAAGGCTTTGTTCACGTTTTTCAATCAATTTGAAGTCTACGGTCTGTCTGTTATATCTGGGCAGATGAAGAGCCAACTGTGTGCAGCCGTATGTCAAACAGCTGGAATCATCTGCTTATAGAGTTCTACTGCAGCAAACCATAACAATTCCTAGAATGACTATTCTATGTCAATGTGCTGCCCTCTGCTGGCTGCAACCAGAAAACAATCAATGTCTCATTGATTTGACTAGTTTTGCTATTCAGTTGTTTATAGGCGTTTTCTAGGCAGTGCCTGCTGTCCTAGTCAGCATACATTGGGGTTTGAGCAAAAGCCGCTGTTCCGACCCCTGTTTAGTGGCGGTAATTGCAGGTGCAGCACTCAAGGAAATCAGTGGGACCCCAGGCTGCAATTACAAGTGCTGGCCATTACACAGGGGTCGGAGCAGCAGCTTCTGCTCTGGTTCTAATGAATCGAGATAATGACAGCTGGCACAGCCTGGAAAACCCCTTTAAGTCTCAGAGGTCATCCCACATGTTGGGACCTTCATGACTTTTTTTAAACTCCTTAAAGACGCAGCCCTTTTTTTCATTTTTGGTTTTTCCTTCTTACTTTAAAAAAATTCAAACTTTTTTATTTTTCCATTTACATAGCTACATGAGGGCTTGTTTTTTGCAGGACGAGTTGTTTTTTTTAATGCTGCCATTTAATTAACCACATAAATTACTAGAAAACTTTTACAAATTTCCAAGTGGAGTGGCGTTGAAAAAAAATGCAGTTCCACTGTCTTTGGAGGGGCCTTTTCATGGTATACACATTGTGGTAAAGATGACATGATAAACTTTTTACTCTATGAGTCAGTACAATTATGATGATACCAAATTGAGGGCTTATTTAGACGATCGTATATCGGCTCGGTTTTCACGCCGAGCCGATATACGGTGTCCTTGTCTGCGGGGGGGGGGGAGGATGGAAGAGCCAGGAGCAGGAACTGAGCTCCCGCCCCCTCTCCGCCCCATGCCACTATTTGCAATAGGAGGGGGGAGACAGGGGTGGAGCTAAGTACCTGTGCTTAGCTCCGCCCCATCCCTCCCATTGCAAATAGTGGCAATGGGCGGAGAGGGGGCGGGAGCTCAGTTTCTGCTCCTGGCTCTTCCATCCTCCCCCCCCCCCTGCAGACAAGGACACCGTATATAGGCTCGGCGTGAAAACCGAGCCGATATACGGTTGTCTAAATAAGCCCTTAGGCAGTTTTTATTTGCTGCACTACTTTAAAAAAAACTAACATTTTTTGAAAAAAATTAAATTATTTTCTTCCTCCACCTTCTGACTGCGTTACCTGTTTTATTCTTCCTTTGACACACTTCATAAAATTTTCCATGCAAACAACAAGCAAACACCTGTACCAAGTTAACTCGGGTGAAGTCGGGTATATCAGCTAGTAAAGTGTAATGTAATACCACGGTTTTACATCACGCCGCATTTTGACAGGCAGTCTATGAAAGCATGCCGAGGAGCTGTTCGGAACCCCTGAACAACAATTGTGATTGGCATAAGCTCTGATAGCCCTGTTATCACAAACAGTCGTCACCCACCTTGTATGGCACGGGATCGGATTGTGATCCACCTCCGTATAAACCCTATGCACCCAGAACATAAATGAACACCGAGGGATGTTTAGGAGTTAAACAGGTTTACGAAATTATAGCTGAATGCCAATAGAGTAGTAATATTTATTTTCTGTCTTGTACTAAACCCCATGCTGGTTCTGACTAAGTATGTGTTAGGACACCTACATACGAGCGTATTTTTGGTGATGCGCTGTAGGAGCTGATCCATGGCCCCATTGTATGCCTATGAGGATGTACACATTCACGTTTTTCCATTTGGACCATCAAAAAA
The DNA here is from genome assembly GCF_035609145.1 of Eleutherodactylus coqui. Lineage (NCBI taxonomy): Eukaryota > Metazoa > Chordata > Amphibia > Anura > Eleutherodactylidae > Eleutherodactylus > Eleutherodactylus coqui. The sequence continues at coordinate 136,499,463 of NC_089839.1, read as the reverse complement.
ACTTATGGTGTGTCCTATTACTGTCAGTTTAATGGATGAGAAGTAGGACACGCCAATGCGCTGCCTCAGCATAAATCGGACTTTGTGTCCATGCATTGTCTGATGTGAGTTGCACCCGCAAAATTTTGGGTGCGATATCGACACACTGCTTGTACCCAGTCTAAGGCTACATTCACACCGGCATTTTTTACGCCGATGAGAGACGTTTTGCATTCAAACACCTCGCATCACTTCTGTGAAACTGCGATCCTGAGGAGAATGTTTCATGTGATTCAGAGTGTTGCAAGTGATTCCCATTGAATTCAACACCACATCGCACGCCATGTGAGGTCTTTTAAGATCCTATTTGGAAACAATGGGCAAGACATTCAGGTGGAACACCGAATGATAGAAGATTCTGCCATTTTTATCCTCGCAGCATTACTGGGGGAAAAAAATTTGCTCACGTGAATAAGTTCATTCAAAGTAATAGAGTTCATATTTGTGCGAGTGTTGTGCATCTTGCAACGCACAAAACTCATGCAAGATTCTTGCTTGTGTAAATAATCATTCAGCATGAATATCAGTAACCCGTAGTCCTACTATAACTTGTACTGAATGCAGAATCCTCCAGATAGCAAGAGCGCCGCAACATAAAGCTCCTTAGGAAGCGCGCAGCATTTGTCTGACTCACCGTGTGCTGGTACTAGTGATTACAATCATATTATTTAGTATGGATCTAGTGTGCTGATGACCTCTGGGTTTGTGCAGGTACTTAACCCCTTAGTAACCAAGCCTATTTGTGTCCTAATGACCACGCCAAATTTTGGAAATCTGACATGCGTCACTTTAACATAGAAAAACTCCCTAAAAGTTTTGCATATCCAAGTGATTCTGACATTCTTTTTTCGCCACATATTGTACTTCATTTTGGTGGTAAAAATAGACTTATGGAATTTGTATATATTTATTAAAAGTGCCAAAATTGGGAAAAGTTTGAAAAAAAAGTCTTTTCTTTCACATTTTCAACTGCAATATCTAAAATATGTGCAAACATACTGTACAAAATTTTGCTAAGATATATATTCCTACCTGTTTACTTTATTCTGGAAGCACATTGGAAAAACGTACAAATTTAACATTGATTATTAAAATTTTGAAGAACATTTTGTTTTCTTACACCACACCAAAATTGCAAAGGCTCATAGGTGTCAGAATGATAGATGCCCCCACAAATAACCGTATTTTAAAAAATACACCCCTTGATGTATTCACTGAGGGGTGTCATGAGTATTTTGAGCCCACAGTTTTTTTTCAGGCATTAATGTAATTTAGAGGAGAAAAAGTAAAATTTCATATTTTTGCAAATAATCATTTTAAAAAGTTTTTTTTTCTTTAGTGCACATAAAAATGAGGATTAACACCCCAAAATGAATACCCCTGTTTGTCTTGTGTTCAGAAAATACCCCTTGTGGCCCTAATATTATGTCTTGATGCACAACGGGGCCCAAACTGAAAGAAGCAGCCGGTGGCTTTCAGAAAATAAATGTAGCTTGAAGGTGTTTCAGGTCCCATAGCACACTGGTAGAACCCTTGAGCCACCAAAACAATTTTGAAAACTAGACCCCTTAACAAATTCATCTAGTGGTGTACTGCGTATTTTGACCTCACAGTTTAAGTGCTGTTTCAGACGACCATATATCGGGCGTCTCTGTCTGCAGGGGGAGGAGGCTGGAGGTCCGGGAGCAGTGCCCTGAGCTCCCGCCCCCTCTCTTCCTCCTCTCCACCCCCTCTGCACTATTTTCAATGAGGGAAGGCTAGATGGGGCGGAGCTAATTAACAGAAACTTAGCCCCGCCCCATCCAGCCACCTCTCATTGCAAATAGTGCAGAGGGGTGGAGAGTGGGTGGAGAGGAGGCAGAGCAAGGAGATTTTAAATTTCCTGGGTTCTCTGGCCTTCTGTGCATGCGCCCAACACTTCACCTTTGGCGTGCATGCGCAGTAGACGGTGACAGGTCCTTGCAGGACCAAATCGACACGGGACATTGCGGAGGCTGGAAGTGAGTAGCTTCAGCTCCTGTCACAGGTCTGATCCGTGACTGAAGATGAATCATTAACTTTTTTTTTAACTTTTATGTGATTGCTGTTATCCACTAGATAACGGCGATCGCGTGACTGAGGGTCGCACTCCGCAGTCCACCATGCCAGCTTCCTGGTTTCTTGTGTACTTGCACACGCCCGTTAATTGCAATTGGCTTCTACGGTGCATAAGGACGTCTTACTGTTAGACAGTTTTGCTAAATGAAACTCAAAACGTTTTATTCTGCCAAAGTTGTCACCAAAGGGATATGAGACAAAATGACGACAGGAGAGCATCTTGTGTCCTAGATTTTCACGTCTGCCAGGCTGTTATTAGTGCGTAACATCATTTCCGAACTGGAAAAGCTCCACCCAGCAGGCACACAATTCGACAGTGGTACTCCAATTTTAAGGAAATAGGTTGCATCTGTGAGCAAAAATCATCAAGTCATCCGCCAGTAAGCGTGGAAACCGCGGAGCGTCCTGCAAGGTTCACACAAGTCCTGAGAAATCCACAGTCAGAGCGAGCAGAGAATTGGATGTCCCACCACCGACCGTCTTGAAGACCCTGTGCCAACGTTTACGGTGTTCTCCCTACCGATCACAATTGTTTTACCCGGCCCTGAAACTGGACGTCAAAGCGATAGACGTTCTTCCTGCAAGAGTCTGCGAACTAATGGAAAGCGATGGTTTCATGGAGTCTTTAGTGATGAAGCCACTTTTCGGGCAACAACTCTGGAGGAGGGGAAACCCACCTGTCTACATGGAGCGTACGGGCGACTTCCCCGAGGTGAATGTGTTTTGCGCTATAACCTATAGGAAAGTGTGCGGCCCCTTCTTTTTCCATGGGCAAACAATCCTGTGGATTTCGTACCTGGACACTACGGATATGGCTTCTGCCGCAGCCAGAACAGGAATTCCCTACAGGATGATATGGCTTCTGCCGCAGCCAGAACAGGAATTCCCTACAGGATGGGGCACCCACCATTTTCACAATGAAGTTAGAAGTCAGCTCAATAGGCAACTACCCTGTTTCCCCGAAAATAAGACCTACCCTAAAAACAAGTGATTTTTGGGGATTTTCGGGGAGGCTTAAAAAATAAGCCCCACTCCAAAAATAAGCCCTAGCTGCATTACATAAAAAAAAGGAATACATTACCTAGCAAACTTGATCCAGGTTCCTCCCACTGTTCTCCGGAGCTCCGATGTACCTCTTGCAGTGAGGCTTGTTATTATAATGGGGCGTCTTAAACGCAGGAAAATAGAGCAGACAGCGCTCACAAATTTCAGCGTTAGAAAAGCTGATTTGAAAGCTAGACTGTGAAGCCTTATTGAAATCAGTATAAGAAATAGCAACCAATCACAATGCTGCTTTCATTTTACCTTAGCAGTATAAGAAATTAAAGCTGAGCTGTGATTGGTTACTATTGTCAAAAAAAATTTACAGGGGAAGTCAGTGAGTTTTTGATTTTTAATCACACCAGTATTCGCCGCCTGGTGCTGAAGAACGCTTATGCAAAATTTCACTCAAAATCGGACCAGAACTGTGGATTTGTATACGGCACAACCAACCAGATTTTGCCTTTCATATATGAGATTGACTTCAATGGCTTCCTTCTCATGTCTCTTTTGCATGCACAAAAAATAGGCCTGCTCTATGTTATGCACATTTCACGCAAAGAAGCCCATCGAGGTCTACAGGAGCTGCGCAAATGTGCATATATGTACGCGCAGGTCTGCAAAAAATGCTGCGCAAAGCTGTGACCGCCAGCGCCTGGTTTAGCTTAATAGTAATTTAAATCAGAGCGGGGTGAATCCTCCGCCCCATGTAAACTAGCGGCACCTGCCAATTACGCACAGCATTGTGCACAGACACATCCACAAAGTACACTAGTTCTCTACACACAAAAAAAAAGTTGCGCAGGAGCGAGCGTATTTTGCAATACGCTTGTGTGAGGCTGCCGTTAATGACTTTCCTTGTAGCCCACAGCAACCAATCAGAGCCCAGCTTTCATTTCGTTAACTGCTGTGATTAAATGAAAGCCGCGCTCCGATTGGTCTGCTTTGCAAGGTGTTGAGGTGGCGGATGACTGCGCACTCTCTGGTGCTATAATATCTATAACGACACCAAGGCCCGGTCACACAGACAATTAACGCTGCGGAAAACCTGTTACAGTACGCACCATCTGGAGATTTCAGAAATGTTCACGCGGTGCAGAAAGTTTCCACAACGACTCAGTGGCGTTATTGGCAGATTCTATTAAAGGGGTTGTCCCGCGATAGCAAGTGGTGTTAAGCACTTCTGTATAAAAATCCCCCAAAAATTGTTGCGTCCTTATGACCAAAATAGACCGTGTCCTTAGGAGGTTAAATTGTGGATCAGCCGCAGAATTTTAACCCTTCTATTTTAGGGGTTGCATTTCCCAGCATTAAAGGGGTTGTCCCGCGAAAGCAAGTGGTGTTAAGCACTTTTGTATTGCCATATACATGCACTTTGTAATATACATCGTGCATTAAATATTGGCCATACAGAAGTTATACACTTACTCCCTCCGGTGCTGGCGTCCCCGTCTCCATGGCGCCGACCAAAGCCGCCTTCTGCCTGGATTAGACGCGCTTGTGCAGTCTGCCCTCTTCTGTCCGTACAGAAGTGCTTAACCCCACTTGCTTTCGCGGGACAACCCCTTTAATGCTGGGAAATGCAACCCCTGAAATAGAAGGGTTAAAATTCTGTGTCTGATCCACAATTTAACCCCCTAAGGACACGGTCTATTTTGGCCATGAGGATGCAACAATTTTTTGGGGATTTTTATCTCCACTTTTCAAAAGCCATAATTTTTCTATTTTTCCGTGGACACTGCGGTATCAGGGCTTGTTTTTTTTACGTGGCAAACTGCAGTTTTTACTGGTACCATTTTTGGGTAAATATACACTATATTGTAAAACTAGTATTTTTTTTATATTGAAGGGAGAGAAAACCTCAATTCTGCCATTCTTTTTACAGCGTTAATTATACAGCATGAGGGCTTATTTACACGAGCGTATATCGGACGGTGTTTTCACGGCCGGCCAATATACACTTCCATCTAAGCAGTTCCCCCCTTCCCTCTCACTCACCGACTCTCTGCCTCTCTTCTTCACTCCTGCGTTTGCACTGGGAGGGGTGGAGCTAAGATCTGCTCTGTCCCACCCACTCCCATTGTTGGCTATAGACAAGGGGTGGGAGCTTAGCTCCGCCCCCATTCCACCCACACCCATTGCAAACTGCTCAGAGGGGAGGAGAAAGACAGAGAGGCGGTGAGGGGGAGGGAAGGGGCTGCTCAGATGGAAGCGTATATCGGCCAGACATGAAAACGCCCTAAATGACATGATACATTTTTTCTTCGGGATGGTATGATTATGACAATATCAAAATTCTTGGTATTTTTTTAGGTTTTTCCACAATAAAAACCCTTTTTTGGAAATATTTTTTTTCTACCTCACTGCATTCAAAGTCCTATAACATTTTAATTTTCCATAACCAGAGCTCTGAGAAGGTTTGATTTTTGTGTGATGAGCTGTAGTTTTTATTGGTATCATTTTGGGGTACATACGGATTTTTTGATTACTTTTATTGCATTTTTTGAGAGACAAAATGAAGAAATAAGCATTTTGCCTCAGTTTTTGGGTGGATTCAGATGACCGTATATTGGCTCGGTTTTCACGCCGAGCTGATATAAGGTGCCCTCATCTGCAGGGGGGGAAGGATGGAAGAGCCAGGAGCAGGAGCTGAGCTCCCGCCCCCTCTCTGCCTCCTCTCCACCCCCTCCCCGCCCCTCTGCACTATTTGCAATGAAAGGAGGCGGGACGGTGGCAGGGATAAGAGGGGAAAATTAGCCCCACCCATGTCCCACCTCTCCTCATTGCAAATAGTGCAGAGGGGTAGAGAGGGGGCGGGAGCTCAGTTCCTGCTCCTGGCTCTTCCATCCCCCCCCCCCCCCCCTGCAGAGAGAGATGCTGTATATCGGCTGGGCGTGAAAACCCAGCTGATATACGTTCGCCTGAATCCATCATTTTTTACGATTTTTACCATGCAAGATAAATGGGGTGTTCAATTTATTGTACGTGTCGTAACGGATATGACGTTACCAAATATGTGAGACTTAAATTTTTTTCAATTTTTAACACTAATAAGGGAAAGAGCGTTATATTTTTTTACCCTCTTTAAATCCCTGTTGGGACTTGTACCGTCACCTGTCTGCATGTTAATTGCGGACAGGCCGTGGGTTCAGCGGTTTCGATTGACTTTAATGGTAGCCATCCACACGGAATCTGCAAAAAAACGGAGCATTTTTCCTTTGCTCGCAGAAACTGAACTCGTTTTCCGCTGTTACTAGGAGGACTCACCTGGCACAGGTGCCAAGTCTACAACATAACACTATTGTACGGCGGAGGGAGACCTGCTCTCTGTCAGCTGGACTGACAGTCCTTGGAGCGGCTCCTCCCACACCAGACTCTAGTAATGTAGTTCTGTGTGTTTTGGCCCTTCTGCGATAACACCTCTGTGCAGGAGCCCTTAAGTTCTAACCATCCGGCACTAACGAACCACTGGGCGCCGCCATAGTCATAGAGCAAGACATTACTGCGCCTGAGCAACACTGAAGGGGCGTGACTTATACGCGGCCCGGAACTATATTACTGAGAGGCTGGTGTGGGAGGAGCCGCTACAAGGACAGTCAGGCCAGCTGACAGAAAGCACAGACGGAGCGCAGCGGCTCCCTCCGCCGTACAATAGCGTCATGTTGTGTAGACTTAGCACGTGCGCCAGGTGAGTCCTCCTAGTAACAGCGGCTCCTCCCTGCGTACATATACCGAGGGGCCTCACTGCTGCCACTGTCGGCTGTCCGTGCCGAGGAGCCGCCGACACTGAGGGCTCTGTGGACTTGTGCCCTCTGGAGCTCGGGGGTCACAGGAACCCTGCGCCACATAAAGACACCAGCTGCTGTGTGCCGGCAGTGAACTAGTCACCTCATGTGTCGCCGGTCTGCAGGCTGCAGCCCCTCAGTGACACCCCCTCACCCAGCAGTGTGTATAGACACTCCTTGTCAGTAACATCCCCTATGCTAGGAGGAGTATATATATACATATCTACACATTGCCAGTAGCATCCCTCCGCTAGGAGGAGAATATATATATATATATATATATATATATATATATATATATATATATATACACATACACACATATACACACACCCCTACACATTGTCAGTAACACCCCCTCACCCAGCAGTGTGTATAGACCCTCATTGTCAGTAACATCCCCTATGCTAGGAGAGTATATATATACATATCTACACATTGTCAGTAGCATCCCTCCGCTAGGAGGAGAAAATATATATATATATATATATATATATATATATATATATACACACACCTACACATTGTCAGTAACACCCCCTCACCCAGCAGTGTGTATAGACCCTCATTGTCAGTAACATCCCCTATGCTAGGAGGAATATATATATATATATATATATATATATAAACATACATATCTACACATTGTCAGTAACATCCCTCCGCTAGGAGTGTGTGTGTGTGTGTGTGTATATATGTGTGTGTGTATATATATATATAGATATAGATATAGATATATATATATATATATATATATATATCTATATCTACACATTGTCAGTGACACTCCCTCACCCAGCAGTGTGTATAGACCCTCATTGTCAGTAACATCCCTATGCTAGGAGGAGTATGTATGTGTGTGTGTGTGTGTATATCTCTCTCTATCTCTCTCTATCTCTCTCTATCTCTCTCTATCTCTCTCTATCTCTCTCTATCTCTCTCTATCTCTCTCTAAACCTTGTCAGTAGCATCCCTACGCAGGGGGGAATGTGTGTGCTTTTGACAATGAATGTAATAAAGGTAACATCTATAGTTTTGCTCTTGTACCTCTCTCGTTATAGTATTACATTTTTCAATGTGTACCGATGCAGACAGCCGCTCTCCATCTGCCCTATCAAAGCACATGAACGCCATGGAGGATAGTGTGCTGCCCCCCTCTGGCAGCAGAGAGACAGAAACAAGGATGACTACTGACCCTGTCTGTTCATGTATAAGAGGGATCATCCCACCCAAATCATTAGCTTTGCACAGGATGCACTAAAACTGTTTGACTGGGGAGTCCAACTAGTGGGACCAGCAGGGATCCTAGTAAATGGAGCCGCGGTACATGCAGGACCACTGCGCTATTCACAGTCCTGCCACACTCCTCTATGGAGGCCTTGGGGTGTGCCCGTCTCTGATCACACATCTATCATGTTGGTAGGTGCTAAATGATTTTGGAGGGATAATCTCTTTACAGGGATTGCCCCACTTATTTTTTTACACGGTTCTGCCCCCTCCACCACGTCCAAGACTACATTTTAACATGACACATGGGGTTCTAGAAGGCTTACTGGATGTCACTGACGTCCCTGTCGAGCCTCCTATTGGCTACAGCAGTCATGGGGTAAATGACTCTCTAAATGGAGTATGTTATGCCACAAACACTCTTAATTAGTGACCCTCCTGAACCCAGTGCTCTAGATCCTTGGCAGCTGCCTTTCCCAGACTCGCCCTTGAGGGCCACAGCAGGAGGAAGGTATTACTTGCATGATGCATAAACTATTTTGTAGCATCTTTTCTTACTTGGACTGCTCCTCTCTTGTTCCTCCTGCAAATGTATGAATGAATTGACAGCTGGTGACCCCATACCTTCTGTAAGTGAAGTTTCTCCCCACTTCCCCCCTAAAAAGGTTTTCCATGCAATGCACGCTGCCAATGCCAGGATACACCAGGGTCGGAGCAGAAGCTGCTGCTCTGACCCCTCTGTAGTGGCTGGTGTTCGTAATTACAGGTGTAACTGTTATTGAAATCAATTGGAACTGTGCTTGTAATTGCAGGCTGGGGTCCCATTGATTTCAGTGAGAGCTGTGCCTGCAACTACGAGTGCCGAGCCACTACAGAGGGGTCGGAGCAGCGGCACGGACAGCCATCGCTGCCTGGAAACCCCTTTTAGCAACCAGTGCTGTCAGTATCACTATATCAGGACGCCCTCCAATGACCTGTGGAATGGTAACACCTTGTTGTCCAAGGATTCATCTGAGGAATAACCAAGCAATTATGCCATGCAGACCTTGGTAAACAGGGGTGAGCCTGGTTTATCGGACCCCGGCTGGCTGTAAACAATAGTATTATGTGACTGTCCAGCAGTGCAATGAGTGGACGGACGGATGCGGCAGACTTGCGCTCCCTTTTTGCTAATCCCTCATGTAGACCGTGGTGGACCTTCTGGCTGCAGAACATCTACAAGTATTACAGAAGCGGCAAAGTGAATGAGATTTTAAGAACTAACATTCATGTGTCGCTGAGAAAAAGTTAAATGCCCAGTGGTGGGAATTTTAGGACCCAATTTGTTTGTTGAGGCTTTTGTCCCGGATCCCCACCAAACCCCTGCAGAACATCTGCTACACGTGAATGTGTGAGTGGAGCCATTTTTTACTAAGTTTTTAAAATCTATCCCCCCCCCCCTATGTAGGACAAGCCTCAGACTGGCACCTGCTTTGGCCTCCAGACAGAAGCATACATTACCCGACCTGCCTTACGACTATGGTGCACTTCAGCCCCACATCAGTGCAGAGATCATGCAGCTCCACCACAGCAAACATCACGCCACGTATGTCAACAACCTGAACGTCGCAGAGGAGAAGTACGCCGAGGCCCTAGCGAAAGGTAAGAGGCCGGGGGGTTCCTCTGTAAACTGGGCTACTTCCAGACGTGGCATCGTGGTTCAAGCCGTCACCGTAGATACGGGGGATTGTAGTAAAGCCGCATATTAGTAGCATCTAAGTTACATTTTTCACAGTTTTCTTCTAAAACCAATGTGATTTGCTTCCATCTATGGACTCGCTCTCATGGGTGCATTTGTTCCACATATTATGTACACAGTTTTTACTTAAGTATTATGCAATGTTTAGAACGCATTGATTTCATTGGGTGCGTTCACATGAGTGTATTTTTTTCGAGCAATCTCTTATATTGTGAATGGCTCAGCGCAAATACGTCACAAACCTGTGTATTTGTGTAGCGCATACATGGACCCTTCTGTGTAGTTTTTGTGTGCAAAAATACGCACTGTATTTGCACGCACAAAGTGGCAGTCGCGGGTGAAATACGCAGGTGTAAACGTATTTTGGTAATGTAAACACTCAGTGTATTTACACAATGGAAATGGGCTTACGCCTGTGTGAAGGAGCCGTATAGGTGGGGTTATAGAGGAAATGTCATGTAATGTCACGGAACATACAAGATGCTCTGAAAAACAATGGGGTACAATGTAGCATTGTGCAATCTTCGGCTGTGTGACGTGTAGCCACATATAGCCATAGCGTAAAGGTTGTCATTCCACCGTATAGCCGTAGCATAATGGTTATCGTAATTTCTGTGTCTTTTATGACTTGTAACCGGTCTCTGTAATCCATTTGCAGGGGATGTAACTGCTCAGGTAGCTCTTCAGCCCGCTCTCAAGTTTAATGGTGGTGGACATATAAATCACACAATCTTCTGGACAAATCTCTCTCCCAATGCTGGTGGAGAGCCTCAGGGTCTGTATACATGTGTGCTCCATGTAATATTATTGCTTTTTTGTATCGACTTAAAGCCATGTGACTTTTTCCACCAATTGTTTTTGTATCAGGTGACCTGTTGGAGGCAATCAAACGTGACTTTGGCTCCTTCGAGAAGTTTAAGGAGAAGCTGACCACTGGCTCAGTGGCTGTCCAGGGATCAGGATGGGGCTGGCTAGGTTACAACAAAGAATCTAATCGCCTGCAGATTGCTACTTGTGCCAATCAGGACCCTCTACAAGGAACAACAGGTGAGACCTTGTCTAGCTTTCCTAGATTTAGGGCTATTTCAGACGACCGTATATCGGCTCGGTTTTCACGCCGAGCCGATATACGGTGTCCTTGTCTGCAGGGGGAAGAGGATGGAAGAGCCAGGAGCAGGAACTGAGCTCCCGCCCCCTCTCCGCCCCTCTCCACTATTTGCAATAGGAGGGGGCGAGACAGGGGCGGAGCTAAGTACCTGCCCTCACATAGCACAGCATACGGGAGTCAGGCGACGTATTTAAGATCCCATTGAAAACAATGGGCCATGCATTCTGAGGAACGCAAAAAAAGTAGGACATGCCACATGTTTCCTTCCTTGCAGCATCTCTGTGATGGAAAACATCGCTGGTGTATGACTCTATTCAAAAGAATGTAGTTCATATTTGTGCATCCCGCAACCCACAAAACTTGCGCGAGCTTCTCGCCCGTGTGAAACCAGTTTTAGGCTGAGGCTATACACAAGAGCCTCAGTAGTCATTGTGTGACTTGCATAAAACATTTTTCATCTCTTTTCTTTGTCTTAAAATATTTGTTGCCTAGCAGCCGAATGACAATTTAATTCGCAGTACATCTCTCCTTCCTTTTGAAGAGGTGAAATCCGCTGCATAAAGTAACATGATGTGAATGTAACATAAGCTGTGCAGCTCAACATGTGCTGTGGATCCTTCCTGCAGCGTGCAGATGACCTTTCTTGATTTCTTGTCTGTGCTGATTGTACGCAAAATGTTGCGTTTTTTCTTTAGCCAATTTCTGTTGTGTGAATGTACTCGAATGACTGCCGATTACATTGGCTAAATCGCCAGGTGTGGGGTCACAGTGAAAACAGTCGGAGACCTGAAAGGTACCTGCACACAAAGCATAATCGCTGCTACCATTTTGCAACAGAATACCTGCAGTAATTACACAGTTAAAACACGGTGGCCGAATCCACACCTAAATGGTGTATTTGGCTTGTGGAAAGGCAGATTTACTTGTGGAAAGGCTACAGATTGTAACCCGTGTATTTATAAGGTTGAAATCTGCAGCATAAGGGGATGTTCTGTGACATCTCCTCCATATGCGCTTTATGGTAATTTCCGCATGAGTGAAGATGGCCTGAAGGCCCCCTGAATTACCTCTTATAATTACCTACAAGGGCAGACTTGTAGTCTTCATAGAAATAAATAAAAAAAACATACAATATTTTGGCATAAGCAAGAGCAGGAATGTTGGCCAAGAAAAAACATTAAAGGGGTTAATTTTTCTCTGGGCCCATAAAGAGCATAAGCTACCCACAGGATATGTGTTATAATCCGCTATCTCCATCAGAGACAATGAATGAGCAGTAAGTGCACTTGTGTGACCTTCACTACACTCAAATGGGGGACTTGTGGCCCCGGTTTGCATGATCTTTGGGGAGGCTTAGTGGTTTGATCTCCAGCAATCATATATCTATTAGCTAAAATGAAGTAATAAGATACAAAACACATTTTAAAGGAATTGTAACAACATGTAGTAAATGTTACTGCAGGTCAGCAGTCAGAGTGAAAAAAGGACTTTAGCACCAAAGTTAAGTTAATGAAAATTGAAGGGTAGAAAGTTCTGCTTGGTCAGCAAGATGAGTAAACCTCAGCTTGGCTGTGCTGATGCAAAATAATGGAATACCAAGTTAACCCCTTAGTGACTACACATGCCTTTTTACGGGCCGTAAAAACTCACTCGCCCTGGGAAGTAAAGCCGCAGGGGCTGTGGACATGACTGCTCCCTGCTATTGGCTGTCGGAGGTAGTAGACAGCCTAGAGCCTTTTATGGGGGGGGGGGGGGGCTGTGATATCAGAACCCAGGTCACATGATCGCCGTTATCCATTGGATATTGGTGATTGCATAAAAGTGAAATAAAGTAAAAGTACTCTCCTCCGTCCTCCCCGATGTCCCGCGGCGTTCTTGTCCTTCCAGGAGCGTACGCAGTCTTTCCTGCTCCTGGCTAGCTTGAATAGCTGAGAGCAGGGAGCTGTCACTGGGGACCTTGGTATGCAGTCCCTAGTCACACAATTGCCATTATCAAATGGATAGCCGGGATCCTATAAAGTAAAAACAGGAAAAAAAGTTAAACTTTAACTTTCATCCCCCCTCACAGATCATATCCATGAGGGGAGATGAAATTATGTACCTCATGCCCCGAGATTTATTTGCAGAACTTACCCCGGCTTCTGCGCACGTGCCCGTTAACAAAATGACGGACACTTGCGCAAAAGCCGCGGATTGCTGGGGTAATTAAAAATCTCTCTGCTCCTGGCAACCAAATGTAGCTGAGAGCCTGGAGACTTCACAGGGCGCCGCGGTATGTAGTCCCTGGTCACGTGATCGCTGCTATCCAAGCGATCATGTAAAAGTAAGAAAAAGTTAGTTTCACCTCCTGTCACGGATCCGATCCCATGTCCCCTGATGGGATCTTTATCTGCAGATCTTTCCCCAGCTTCGGCGCATGTGCCCATCGGCAAAATGGCAGACGCAAGTGCAGAAGCTGGGGAGGACCCAGGAAACTTAAAATCTTCCTTCTCCTGGCTACTAAAGGTAGTAGAGTGCCAATAGCAGTGACCGAGGGCCGTAAAAGTTTTAAAAAAAAGTTGAAGTTGAAATCTCCTTCACCAATTTGTGATCGGTGAGAGGAGATAAAACTTCTTACCAGAGGCCTCCGCATTTGAACTCCGACGAAATCCTCCTCCACGGACCTGCCTCGGCTTCTGTGCATGCTCCCGCTGGTAAAACGCCGGACACATGCGCAGAAGCTGGGGAGCCCAGGAAATTTAAAATCTCTTTGCTCCCAGCTACCAAAGGTAGCAGAGTGCCTGGAGCAGTGACCGGTGACCTCGTTGCACGGTTAGGTTATCTACCTTAGGCCGTTCTCAAACGACAGATAGAAATTGCGGATTCAGTCAAATGCATTGGATTACACAATCCGCTCATATTAGTGGGTCGGAATTACGCAATTCACTCGTAGAAAACAGAACGTAGCATGTTTTTTTTTTACGCGGATATCCACAACATGGAGCCCATTGCGCTCTATGGTCGCGGATAAACCCGCAGTCCACATGCAGCTACATTGTGTACGGCCTGCGGGTACCCACGTCATCGCTAAGCAACAACGCAGGAAATACAAACAATAAAAGTGTACTGCGCATGACCGTCTGCGTGAGTATGTAGTTATGTGCAGTACATTATGCCGCCGTACGCAGGGCCACGGCCGGGCTCACAGCTGGGATCCGCTGTGGGCCTCCGCAAGCAGATTCCACATACGGCCGCATGAGCCCTGGCATTATTCTGATCGCTACCTGTAAAATGTTATTTACAAGAAGTCCCCGGGAACGCGCGCCTTCCTGCAGTTCCAGGAGCAGCTTGTTGAGCGCCTTCTGTTTGAGACCACTGGACCTCAATAAGCTCACAAAGCCTCACACAGCGCCACTTTACACCCCATCCCTGACGCTTAGGCAAGAAATACACCCCAAAAAAGCATGGATGGAGAAGGGATACCCGGTTTTGTTGCTCCATGTGCCCATCCCAACCAGGTCCCTGTAATTACCCCTGTTTTCAAACCTACCACAAGGTTTATATTATTACTTTTATCTAAGATTTTGGGAATGACAAAAAGAAGGGGGGGGTGGGTATTTTTAGGGAGTCAATTCTTTTGCACTGGTGAGCAATGGGGCCTGGAATTTATTCAGCTGTACCCTGAAATCCAAAGGGTGTTCCTTCCATTATAGGGCTAGCCGTGTGTCCAATAAGCAGATTCGGCCACAATGGGTATGTTTCTGGGGTATCCATTTTTGGGGTGCAAGTCTTTATTTATATGTGTGCTGTACAAAAAAAACTTTTTAAAATGACACAATTGCCAAAAAAATGAAAATCATTTTTTTTCCTTCTGTGTTGCTTAGATTCATTCAAAATCTGTGGGGTGAAAATACTTAGTACACCACTAGATGAATTCGTTAAAGGGTCTTGTTTTCAAAATGTGGTCATTTGTGGGGGTTCTCTGTCGTTTTGGCCACTCAAGGGCTCTACAAGTGGGCAATGGGGCCTAAAACACCTTCAAGTAAAATGTTTGTTCTGAAAACCACCGGCTACTCCTTTCGGTCTGGGCCCTGTTGTGCATATAAACATAAGATTAAAACCAAAATGGGTATGTTTCTGAACACATGACAAATTGGGTAATCCATTTTGGGGTGCAAATCCTCATTTTCATGTGTACATATTTGCAAAAATATGAAATTTTATTTTTTTCTCCTTTAAATTGCATTAACTACTGAAAATAAACTGTGGGGTCAAAATACTCATGACCCCCCCCCCCCCCCCCTCAGTGAATACATTAAGGGGTGTAGATTTTAAAATGGGATCATTTGTGGGGATATCATTCATTCTGATACCTATAAGCCTTTGCAATCTTGGCTTGGTGCAGGAAAACAAAATGTTCCTCAAAATGTTAATAACTAATGTTAAATTTGTACGTCTCCTAAATGGTTAAAAAAAAACAAAAAACGTTTTTCTAATGCGCTTCAGTAACAAAGTAAACAGATGGAAATGTATATCATCAAAAATTTGTACAGTATGTACACATATTTGAGATATTGCAGTTGAAAATGTGAAAACAATTTTACCATTTTGATGCTTTTAGTAAATATAGACAAATTCTATTGGTCTATTTTTTTTACCACCATATGTGGCGGAAAAACAATGTTAATCACTTAAATATGCAAAACCTTTTTGGAGTTACTCTGTTAAAGTAACACAGGTCAGATTTCCAAAATTTGTCCTGGTCATTAAGGCACAAACGGGATCGGTCACTGAGAGGTTAAGAACTCGTCTACTCCTTGAGCTTAAAAAAAATTCTGTATTCTATTCTTATCTCTTGTTTAGCAAGGTAAAAAAAGATTTCCATTACATCTGCTTCAGGGTCCGGCTGCAAAGATCTGGCACAAGCATGCTGCGCTATTTCATTTAGGAAAATGTTGAGTCCTGTGCCGGAAACCTGACAGACCGCATTACAGTTAACGGGGTGCGTCAGACACTGTACCTACCCGTTGTGTCGGATCTGAACTGCAATGTAAATAGTGCAGATGTGAACCCAACCTAAGAGCATATCCAGGCCCTTACTTTTTGAAAAGCAATTTGTAATGTAAAAACTAGGTTCAGGCATCAAAAAATGGTATACACATGAATCCTGGGGTTCCACAGCCTTCATGTACTGTACAGCACTCCGCATGCACTGTCATCACACTGAGCCTTCTATTAGCAGTGGCTGCCCATGCACTGATGAACCGGGGGCATTGCAGTATACAAACCTAGCACTGATTGGCTGAGACTTGGCCAATCAGAACTGTGCTTGATATGCTCATCCCTCCCCAGCTCATCCACACTCTATCCCATTCACCTGGCCTCCTCCAGCTCAACGAGATAGGGATTCTAATGCCAAAGTCATCGAATGACTTGCATTAATCAGCCAGCCGTGGGGTGATGACTTGTGATGCAATGTGTACATTTGGTGTTAGCATTGAATTGTAACTTTTTCCAGTGTGTATATCTTTTCCTGAGCTCTTCTACTTGCCTTGTGTCTTGCCTCCTAGGGCTCGTCCCTCTTCTGGGCATTGATGTTTGGGAGCATGCTTACTACCTGCAGTACAAGAATGTGAGACCCGACTATCTGAAGGCCATCTGGAATGTTATCAACTGGGAAAATGTAGCGGAAAGATATCGGGCCTGCAAAAAATGAACTTGTTTCTGTGATCCTCTGGTCTGTCCTTGTTAAGCACTTGGATCCATAGAACTGTATTATCATTCTGTTCAATCATAAGCCATGCTTGGTTCCTTGCAGCGCCTGTTACATTCTAGAAGCCGCCGAAGAGTTTTACTTTATTTTTGCTAACAAAAGTGGGCAGCGGATCTGGAATATCGTAAGGGTTTCTTAACGCTGCTAAATGCCGCATTGTGAAATATATATTATCACATCTGACCTGTGGTGATGTCCTGTTCGTTGTCCTTTTTTTCCCCAGATTTGCATGGCTTTTCATTAAAGACCTAAGCAGAAAAAATAGGCCCTTCAGGGTACATTAAAATATTAATGAAGTATGATTCACATTGCATTTAATATGCAACTCCTAGAGAACAGGGCTGTACGCACGTAAAATGTGGTGAAATAGAACATGCTGCATTATTCTTCACATGCGTATTACACGTAATGTATATGCGCCAATGTGAATGGATCAATGAAAATGAATGTACTTTCATTGACTCTACTGAGTAAATAAGCCTTAAGAGCTTCTTCAGATGACCGTATTTGCACAGGTATTTCTACGCATAAAAAAGTCGGACATAAAACGCGACCATGCATTGCATTGGATTTTAATTGCTTCATTCAGACAAAATATTTGTGCACAAAAAAAAAATAGGACCTGTTCTATCTTTCCCGGATGTATTTATTTATTTATGGGGTGTGAAAAGATAGGTCTTGCCCCATCTTTTGCTGTGTTACGCAGTAAGCTCCCATAGACTTCTATGGCAGCTGGAAAAAAGGGGGATGAGGAAGTTACCCTCCGCACAACGCTGGGAAAAGAAGACCGCTCGCCCTCATTAGGCATTAATTGTCATTCTGAGCACTTCTGTCGATCTTTGCTTACCATTGCTTCAGCGTGGTTTTTTTTTTTTACATTCATGCAGCAGAGCCCGGTGTGAATGGCTTTAAATACTCCAATTAAGAGCGAAAAACAATCGGGTCAAAAATTCATTCATACAAATATACGGGCGAACTTATAAACGCATATGCTCGTGTAAAGGAGCCCTAAGGGTGGTTTCATATCTACATTGGGGATTCTAATTCCTGCTATGTTCGGGTAGCGGAATCCCCATGCCCGAACATTTCCGTCTCTGGATGGAACTGAACAGTGCTGGACTATAAGACGATCTGCCCCCTCTTTCCGCTCAGCTGGCCGCCTTTTGGATTGAAGAAAAAGCGCTGCGTGCATCGGGTATTTTCAGCCAGATCTGCGAGGGAACCTCCAGCTGGAGGTTTTGACGTAGATGTAAAACCAGCCTTACTGTGTTGATTTTCATATGCATTCAATCTGACTTTGGTCACCTTTTGTTCCCAGTGTGCTGTTAAACAAGGAAGGGTACTTAGCTGCTGAAAAGGAGATGATGGCCACAAAAAAGGAATCAGCAGGGTCTTATGGCGCAAATGTATGTAATGAAAAGGATACATATGCTTAGTCTATAAGGCTGCCTTCACACGTTGTAAATGCTGCAGAAATTCTACAGTATTTACATTACAAGCCACGTGGATGAGATTTCAAAAATCTCCAAATCTCATCCCTATGAAGTGGAAGAGAATGTTGACATAAGAATTTAATCTGTGCCGAGACGGAGCTCGTAAGCCAAAAATATCGTATGGCAAAGCACTTTCCCATTGTAATGCATTGAAACGCCATTAATGCATTTCAATGGGGAAACTAACCAAGTGAAAAAAAAAATCAATACTCTTCTACCGCCAGCGTTCCCCGATGATCTGTGACGCTGCTGCAGGCTGTCGCTCCCTCCTCCACGCCAACGCAGAGCATTGCTTTCTGGATGCGGGGCTTGAATGCTCTGCCTCCAGCAAGCTAAGCTCTGATTGGTTAACCCAGCATCGGCTTTTATTGGCTGATGCGGCGCTGGATTAACCAATCAGAGCTTGGCTTGCTGGAGGCTGGGGATTCAAACCCCGCATCCAGAAATCATTGCTCGGTGGAGGAGGGAGCGACAACCTGCAGCAGCGCTGCAGACCATCACGAGGACGAAACGCTAGTGACAGGTGAGTATAGACCCCTCCTGAGCCACAGCTTGCGAGTTTTTTGACTCGCAAGCAGGCTCGTAAATCAGAGCAAAAATTCGGGAGAGCCTGCTCGCAAGTCAAAAAAAACTCGCAAGCTGAGGCACTCAATAAACCCCAATAAATACCCAGTGGCTAAATCCACACTTAAATAAAGTGGATTTACTTAGCGAAATGCTGCGGATTTTAGTCCTTGTATTTTAACCCTTTGCAATCCAATTTTGGATTCAGGGTTTTCTAGGGGGCTTTCTCTTTCTGCCATTATATAATGGCACCATCTGATGGCTAGAGCCAGTACTGCAGTATGGGACATGCTGGAGAGGCCCCAGACAACAGGGCCGCCAGTAATATACAGTAAGAATACGCTGCCAGACGTCTTCCGACATCGGAGCTGTACAGCCTTCAATCGGAATGTCTGAAGACGTCAGACAGTGGATTGGAAAGGGTTAAAGGGGTTGTCCCGCGCCGAAACGTTTTTTTTTTTTTTTTCAATAGCCCCCCCCCCCCCCCCCCCGTTCGGCGCGAGACAAACCCGATGCAGGGGTTTAAAAAAAAAACAAAAAATGGATAGTACTTACCCGAATCCCCGCGCTCCGGTGACTTCTTACTTACCTTGCGAAGATGGCCGCCGGGATCTTCACCCACGGTGGACCGCAGGTCTTCTCCCATGGTGCACCGTGGGCGCTGTGCGTTCCATTGCCGATTTCAGCCTCCTGATTGGCTGGAATCGGCACACGTGACGGGGCGGAGCTACGAGGTGCAGCTCTCCAGCACGAGCGGCCCCATTCAGAAGGGAGAAGACTGGACTGCGCAAGCGCGTCTAATCGGGAGATTAGACGCTGAAATTAGACGGCACCATGGAGACGAGGACGCTAGCAACGGAGCAGGTAAGTGAATAACTTCTGTATGGCTCCTATTTAATGCACGATGTATATTACAAAGTGCATTAATATGGCCATACAGAAGTGTATACCCCCACTTGCTTTCGCGGGACAACCCCTTTAAGGGTTGAAATCTGAAGCAAATACATTTGAAAAGCTGTATTTGAAAAGTCTACATGGTCTGTACTGTAAATGCTGAGGAGATTCTGCAGTATTAGCGCCATTTGTGAAGACGGCCCAATGCTGACGACGACCATAGCTGGAGCTCTCTGTGGATTAACCCCTTTGACCAACTTCATACAAGCAGTAAGGCCTCATGTCCACGGGCACGCATGGATTCTGAGTGTGGAAAAAATACATTTACCCACCTGTCTGGACGCGGTGCGGCTGGTGGTTCTTCTCTTCTGCGCGTTGGCCAGCTTGCCGCGTGCATGCGCCATGCTTTTTTTTCAAATCTCCTTTCCCGCAGATGTGCGGCACATCCGCAGTGTCAGCTGTGGGTATGCTGTGAACCGGACAGCTCCCATTGACTTCAATGGAAGCCGTCCCCGAGGGATCTGCAGACAAATGGAGCATGCTGCATTTTTTTTTCTCCGCCGGAAAAAAAAAAATGACATCTGCAGGTATTAAAGTACCTGCTGATGCCCAATGCTAGTCTATGGGCATATTGAACTGCGTATCAAACGCATGGGTGACCCACATGGATTCCGCAATTCAATTATGCCCCATGGACATGAGGCCTTAATGCTGTGGAATTTCCTCTAGCTGAGTCCCTACAGATATTCCACAGTGTTTACCGCACAAGATTTTTCAAATCTTCACATGTAGCAGAATTTTCCTGCTGCAGATACGCAAGAAATTTGAAAAATGTTGCGGATTACGAATTTACAGCCTATTTATGTTCTGAATCTTGGAAAGCTGCATTACTTTTTTTTTTGTTTTGTTTTGTTTTCGTTTACAGGTCTGCAAAAAAATATTTTTTCAGCTGGATGGGATATTTTAGACAAATTTTATGTTTTCCAGGTTGCTGAATCCAAAAATGACCTCCATTTCCCCCCCTCATGTACACTTTTTTTTTTTTGCAACCGAGTACTACTGTACTAGTGCAGTAACGTTACATTATAAATGCATATGAGTGATGGAAAAAAAAAAATCACAATTTTATTACAATGAACTAAGCATATTTATTAACACATTCATGATGCATTTATCATTCCGTGTTCACTCTTTTTGCTTGTGAAACCTTTTCTTCTTCTCTTTGATGCTCCTTCAAGCATGCTTTCGCTTTCCATTTTTTGTTTTCTGCTTGAGCATCCAACAGTAGCCAGCTAGCATGAAGACGGATGTCTCAACTTCCTTGGTAGCGTCTCTTGATATCACGGACATCCTGGTGAAATATTTCACCTTGCTCCTCACTGTAGGCTCCCAAGTTTTAGGGAAAATAGTTGACATGGGAGTTTAATAAATTAATAAATAAACTTTTAAGCTCATCTTGCATCCTTGAGCTTTAGACGCAGCCAACATATGTTGTACAATGGTTTTGTAGAGAGGGTGTTTAGTATTCCCCAAAAACTTGTGCACTACTTCCCTGAAAGAGTCCCACGCTTCCTTTTATTTTTCACGCATTGTTTCTAAAAAGTGGGGATTAGATAGGGAATTAGAGAGTTTTTGTATGTCAGGGCCAGTAAAAACTGCCTCTTTCAACTTGGTTTCAGACAGTTTTGTGAACATGGAACACAGATATACGAAACATTCCCCATCTTTTGGCAGTGGTTTAACAAACTGCTTCAGAAGTCCTAATATAACCCCTTAAGGACATGGCCTATTTTGGGCTTAAGGACGCAACGATTTTTGGCGGATTTTCTTCTCCATTTATCCAAAGTCATAACTTTTTTATTTTTCCGTCGCCGCGGCCGTATAAGGGCTTGTTTTTTGCGTGGCGAACTGTAGTTTTTATTGGTGCCAATTTTGGATACATAGACTATATTGTAAAACTTGTATTTTTTTTTTTTATGATTGCAGGGAGAGAAAATGCATCAATTCCGCCATAGATTTTTTAATTTTTTTTTACAGCGTTAATCACAGCAGCATTAATGACACAATCCATTTTTTCTGCGGGTTGGTACGGTTACAATGATACCAAAATTCTTACATTTTTTTTTTAGGTTTTTCCACTTTCCTGTAATAAAAACCCTTTTTTTGGAAATCTTTTTTTTTTTTGTCTAAATCGCTGCATTCAAAGTCCTGTAACTTTTTTATTTTTTTATGTACGGAGCTCTATGAGGGCTTATTTTTTGCGAGACGAGCTGTAGTGTTTATTGGTACCATTTTGGGGTACATACGGCTTTTTTGATTACTTTTATTGCGTTTTTAGGGAGGCAAAAAGCTAAAAATTAGTTTTTTTTTCATGCACAGTCAAAAGCATGTGCAGCTTATTGTGAGCGTCATTACGGACGCGACAATACCAAATATGTAGGGTTTTAATTTTGTTTAACCTTTTTTTTATGCTAATATGAGGGGAAAAAAAGCATAGAAAAAGGGTTTTTTTAACTTTTTTTTTTAATTTATTTTTTAAATCTTTCTTTTAACACAATTTGTGTCCCCCTGGGGGACTTACAACATTGCCCTGATGATCGCTACTGCCCTCCCATGCCTTATCGCTTCTACAGCGATCTCAGGCACTGGCAACACAGGACGCGAGAGCCTGGCAACTTCACAGAGGGAGAGCGGCAGGGAAGGGGTTAACAGCACCCCCGCTGTTGCAGCAGGAGGCCGGCTGTGACTGACAGCCGGCTCCCGCTGCGGGATAGCGCGAGATCATATGTGATCTCGCGCTATCCCCATGAGGTAAAGATACGTCATTTTGCAGGAAGTACTCTGCTCCCATGACGTACCCTTACGTCATGGGGAGGGAAGGGGTTAATGTGAAGCCAAGGTGGAACAAAGGTAGTATTAATGACTTTTATTTCACCAGCGGTTAAGGCGCTTCACAGTGGCCAATCATATTTTGTATAACCAGCCTGCTGGCACAACCACATGGTTAGTATTTTGAAGTCTCCACCAACCATCCAGCGATATGCCAAATAGTTTTCTTTCAAATGCACCAAGTCGCCTATAAGAAGTGATGCAAATGTATTCTCATTATGCAGCAAGACTGCTTTGAGGCTTGATTAAGATTAATCAATTATTAG
The DNA here is from genome assembly GCF_035609145.1 of Eleutherodactylus coqui. Taxonomy (NCBI): domain Eukaryota; kingdom Metazoa; phylum Chordata; class Amphibia; order Anura; family Eleutherodactylidae; genus Eleutherodactylus; species Eleutherodactylus coqui. The sequence continues at coordinate 136,476,570 of NC_089839.1, read as the reverse complement.
GCGCCACTCAGATGGATCATACTTAGAGATGAGCGAGCACCAAAATGCTCGGGTGCTCGTTACTTGGGACGAAATTTTCGCGATGCTCGAGGGTTCGTTTCGAGTAACGAACCCCATTGAAGTCAATGGGCGACCCAAGCATTTTTGTATATCGCCGATGCTCGCTAAGGTTCCCCCCCCCCCCCCCCAACAATTTTTACTTCTGAAAAGCCCTCATTACCAATGCATACCTCAGCTAAGCACCACACTACCTCCAACAAAGCACAATCACTGCCTGCATGACACTCCGCTGCCACTTCTCCTGGGTTACATGCTGCCCAACCCCCCCCCCCACGACCCAGTGTCCACAGCGCACACCAAACTGTCCCTGCCCAGCCTTCAGCTGCCCTCATGCCACGCCACCCTCATGTCTATTTATAAGTGCGTCTGCCAGAGGAACTGCAGGCACACACTGCAGAGGGTTGGCACGGCTAGGCAGCGACCCTCATTAAAAGGGGCGGGGCGATAGTCCACAATGCTGTACATAAGCAATGAGAAAGCCAATCCTGTGCCACCTCTATCTGGAGCTGCACACGTGGGCATAGCAATGGGGAACCTATGTGCCACACACTATTCATTCTGTCAAGTTGTCTGCATGCCCCAGTCAGACCGCGTTTTTTTATAAATCACAGGCAGGTACAACTCCGCAATGGGAATTCCGTGTGCACCCACAGCATGGGTGGCTCCCTGGAACCCACCGGCTGTACATAAATGTATCCCATTGCAGTGCACTGGACAGCAGAGCTAACGTCAGATTAAATGCAGGTGGGCTTCGGCCCACACTGCATGCCCCAGTCAGACTGGGGTTCTTTATAAGTAGACACATGCAATTGCAACTCCCTGTGGACCCACAGCATGGGTGGGTGCCAGGAAGCCACCGGCAGTACATAAATATATCCCATTGCATTGTCCATCACAGCTGAGGTAATGTCATGTTAAATGCAGGTGGGCTTCGGCCCACACTGCATGCCCCAGTCAGACTGGGGTTCTTTAGAAGTGGACACATGCAGTTACAACTCCGTATGGACCGACAGCATGGGTGGCTCCCTGGAACCCACCGGCGGTACATAAATATATCCCATTGCATTGCCCAGCACAGCTGAGGTAATGTCATGTTTAATGCAGGTGGGGTTCGGCCCACACTGCATGCCCCAGTCAGACTGGGTTCTTTAGAAGTGGACACATGCAGTTACAACTCCGTGTGGACCGACAGCATGGGTGGGTGTCAGGAAGCCACCGGCGGTACATAAATATATCCCATTGCAGTGCCCAGCACAGCTGATGTAACGTCAGCTTTAATGCAGGTGGGCAAAAAATTAATTGGATTACACTGTAGGCGAGGGCCCCAAAAAATTGGTGTACCAACAGTACTAATGTACCTCAGAAAAATTCCATTAATCGCTTTGGTTAATGTGGCTTAATTTGTAACTAGGCCTGGAGGCAGCCCAGTTAAAATAAAAATTGGTTCATGTGCAAGTTTCAACGCTTTAATGAGCATTGAAACGTATAAAAATTGTTTACAAAAATTATATGACTGAGCCTTGTGGGCCTAAGAAAAATTGCCCGTTCGGCGAGATTACGTCAGGTTTCAGGAGGAGGAGCAGGAGGAGGAGGATGAATATAATACACAGATTGATGAAGCTAAAAGGTCCCCGTTTTTGATGGTGATAGAGAACGATGCTTCCATCCGCGGGTGCAACCTACGTATTGTTTAGGTATCGCTGCTGTCCGCTGGTGGAGAAGAAAAGTCTGGGGAAATCCAGGCTTTGTTCATCTTTATGAGTGTAAGCCTGTTGGCACTGTCGGTTGACAGGCGGGTACGCTTATCCGTGATGATTCCCCCAGCCGCACTAAACACCCTCTCTGACAAGACGCTAGCCGCAGGACAGGCAAGCACCTCCAGGGCATACAGCGCGAGTTCAGGCCACGTGTCCAGCTTCGACACCCAGTAGTTGTAGGGGGCAGAGGCGTCACGGAGGACGGTCGTGCGATCGGCTACGTACTCCCTCACCATCCTTTTACAGTGCTCCCGCCGACTCAGCCTTGACTGGGGAGCGGTGACACAGTCTTGCTGGGGAGCCAGAAAGCTGTCAAAGGCCTTAGAGAGTGTCCCCCTGCCTGTGCTGTACATGCTGCCTGATCTCCGCGCCTCCCCTGCTACCTGGCCCTCGGAACTGTGCCTTCTGCCACTAGCGCTGTCAGATGGGAATTTTACCATCAGCTTGTCCGCCAGGGTCCTGTGGTATAGCATCACTCTCGAACCCCTTTCCTCTTCGGGTATGAGAGTGGAAAGGTTCTCCTTATACCGTGGGTCGAGCAGTGTGTACACCCAGTAATCCGTAGTGGCCAGAATGCGTGTAACGCGAGGGTCACGAGAAAGGCATCCTAACATGAAGTCAGCCATGTGTGCCAGGGTACCTGTACGCAACACATGGCTGTCCTCACTAGGAAGATCACTTTCAGGATCCTCCTCCTCCTCCTCAGGCCATACACGCTGAAAGGATGACAGGCAAGCAGCATGGGTACCCTCAGCAGTGGGCAAAGCTGTCTCTTCCCCCTCCTCCTCATGCTCCTCCACCAACTCCTCCTCCTCCTCAATGCGCTGAGATATTGACATGAGGGTGCTCTGACTATCCAGCGACATACTGTCTTCCCCCGCCTCCGTTTCCAAGCGCAAAGCGTCTGCCTTTATGCTTTGCAGGGAACTTCTCAAGAGGCATAGCAGAGGAATGGTGACGCTAATGATTGCAGCATCGCCGCTCACCATCTGGGTAGACTCCTCAAAGTTTCCAAGGACCTGGCAGATGTCTGCCAACCAGGCCCACTCTTCTGTAAAGAATTGAGGAGGCTGACTCCCACTGCGCCGCCCATGTTGGAGTTGGTATTCCACTATAGCTCTACGCTGCTCATAGAGCCTGGCCAACATGTGGAGCGTAGAGTTCCACCGTGTGGGCACGTCGCACAGCAGTCGATGCACTGGCAGATTAAACCGATGTTGCAGGGTGCCCAGGGTGGCAGCGTCCGTGTGGGACTTGCGGAAATGTGCGCAGAGCCGGCGCACCTTTCCGAGCAGGTCTGACAAGTGTGGGTAGCTTTTCAGAAAGCGCTGAACCACCAAATTAAAGACGTGGGCCAGGCATGGCACGTGCGTGAGGCTGCCGAGCTGCAGAGCCGCCACCAGGTTACGGCCGTTGTCACACACGACCATGCCCGGTTGGAGGCTCAGCGGCGCAAGCCAGCGGTCGGTCTGCTCTGTCAGACCCTGCAGCAGTTCGTGGGCCGTGTGCCTCTTCTCTCCTAAGCTGAGTAGTTTCAGCACGGCCTGCTGACGCTTGCCCACTGCTGTGCTGCCACGCCGCGCGACACCGACTGCTGGCGACGTGCTGCTGCTGACACATCTTGATTGCGAGACAGAGGTTGCGTAGGAGGAGGAGGAAGGTGGTTTAGTGGAGGAAGCATACACCGCCGCAGATACCACCACCGAGCTAGGGCCCGCAATTCTGGGGGTGGGTAGGACGTGAGCGGTGCCAGGCTCTGACTCTGTCCCAGCCTTCACTAAATTCACCTAATGTGCCGTCAGGGAGATATAGTGGCCCTGCCTGCCTGTGCTTGTACACGTGTCCGTTGTTAAGTGGACCTTGGCAGTAACAGCGTTGGTGAGGGTGCGTACAATGTTGCGGGAGACGTGGTCGTGCAGGGCTGGGACGGCACATCGGGAAAAGTAGTGGCGACTGGGAACCGAGTAGCACGGGGCCGCCGCCGCCATCATGATTTGAAAGCCTCCGTTTCCACAAGCCTATACGGCAGCATCTCCAGGCTGATCAATTTGGCTATGTGCACGTTTAACGCTTGAGCATGCGGGTGCGTGGCGGTGTACTTGCGCTTGCGCTCAAACACTTGTGCTAGCGACGGCTGGACGGTGCGCTGAGAGACATTGGTGGATGGGGCCGAGGACAGCGGAGGTGAGGGTGTGGGTGCAGGCCAGGAGACGGTAGTGCCTGTGTCCTCAGAGGGGGGTTGGATCTCAGTGGCAGGCTGGGGCACAGGGGGAGAGGCAGTGGTGCAAACCGGAGGTGGTGAACGGCCTTCGTCCCACCTTGTGGGGTGCTTGGCCATCATATGTCTGCGCATGCTGGTGGTGGTGAGGCTGGTGGTGGTGGCTCCCCGGCTGATCTTGGCGCGACAAAGGTTGCACACCACTGTTCGTCGGTCGTCTGAACGCTCAGTGAAAAACTGCCAGACCTTTGAGCACCTCGGCCTCTGCAGGGTGGCATGACGCGAGGGGGCGCTTTGGGAAACAGTTGGTGGATTATTCGGTCTGGCCCTGCCTCTACCCCTGGCCACTGCACTGGCTCTTCCAACCTGCCCTGCTGCTGCACTTGCCTCCCCCTCTGAAGACCTGTCCTCAGTAGGCTTAGCAAACCAGGTGGGGTCAGTCACCTCATCGTCCTGCTGCTCTTCCTCCGAATCCTCTGTGCGCTCCTCCCTCGGACTTACTCCAATTACTACTACCTGAGTGATAGACAACTGTGTCTCATCGTCATCGTCCTCCTCACCCACTGAAAGCTCTTGAGAAAGTTGCCGGAAGTCCCCAGCCTCATCCCCCAGACCCCGGGAACTTTCCAAAGGTTGAGCATCGGTCACGACAAACTCCTCCGTTGGGAGAGGAACCATTGCTGCCCATTCTGGGCAGGGGCCCGAGAACAGTTCCTGGGAGTCTGCCTGCTCCTCAGAATGTGTCATTGTAATGGAGTGAGGAGGCTGGGAGGAAGGAGGAGCAGCAGCGAGAGGATTCAGAGTTGCAGCAGTGGACGGCGCAGAACTCTGGGTGGGCGATAGATTGCTGGATGCACTTTCTGCCATCCACGACAGGACCTGCTCACGCTGCTCATTTTCTAATAAAGGTCTACCGCGTGGACCCATTAATTGTGAGATGAATGTGGGGACGCCAGAAACGTGCCTTTCTCCTAATCCCGCAGCAGTCGGCTGCGATACACCTGGATCAGGAGCTCGGCCTGTGCCCACACCCTGACTTGGGCCTCAGGGTCCTCGCCCGCGTCCACGTCCTCTAGGCCTACCCCTACCCCTCAGCATGGTGTATTACCAGTAGTGCAGAAACAGAACGCTGTAAATAAATGTGCCGCTTATTGGCCTGTGGTTGGAGGCTGACTTCGCTTACGGAATGCACAGCAGAGCCAGGAAAGAATTTTGCGCAAGCCCGCTGTAACACTTAGCTGGCTGCGTATTAATTAGGACTACTATGCCCAGCAGAGACGCAGTACAGTCAGGACGGTCACAGGCAGCCCAAATATATTTTTTTGTCCCAAATTTTTTTGGAAAAGCCCACTGCCTATATAGACAGTATATGTCTTTCACATTTTTCACTGTCCCTGCCTCAGCACTACTGACCCTATACTATGTAAAATTACTGCAGACTGTTTCCCTCTGGACAGGATGACAGCAATGATGTAACGGGCAATGCAGAGCCAGGAAAGAATTTTGCGCAAGCCTGCTGTAACACTTAGCTGGCTGCATATTAATTAGGACTACTACCCCCAGCAGAGACGCAGTACAGTCAGGACGGTCACAGGCAGCCCAAATATATTTTTTTGTCCCAAATTTTTTTTGGAAAAGCCCACTGCCTATATAGACAGTATATGTCTTTCACGTTTTTCACTGTCCCTGCCTCAGCACTACTGGCCCTATACTATGTAAAATTACTGCAGACTAAGGACGCAATGCTCTGCATGGCCAATATACAAAAAAACAAACAAATGTGCAGCACTGCAAAAAGCAGCCTCAACAGTACTGCACTCGGTCAGATGTGGCCCTAAGAAGGACCGTTGGGGTTCTTGAAGCCTAAAATCACTCCTAACACTCTCCCTATAGGAGCTCCAGCATCAGCAGCACTTTCCCTGACCTATGTCAGAAAGCATCTGTGGCGAGCCGCGGGAGGGGCCGATTTATATACTCGGGTGACACCTGATCTCGCCAGCCACTCACTGCAGGGGGGTGGTATAGGGCTTGAACGTCGCAGGGGGAAGTTGTAATGCCTTCCCTGTCTTTCTATTGGCCAGAAAAGCGCGCTAACGTCTCAGAGATGAAAGTGAAAGTAACTCGAACATCGCGTGGTACTCGCCTCTAGTAACGAGCATCTCGAACACGCTAATACTCGAACGAGTATCAAGCTCGGACGAGTACGTTCGCTCATCTCTAATCATATTCTTTTCAAAGCACTTCATGAGCCCTTAAACATCATTCCAAAAAACAAGATTTCCCTCTTTGGAGAAAAACTGAGTGAATTCCTTCTTTCGGTATCTGTACCAAGAAAATGATGTTCCAGGTGACAGCAGGTTGCTATTGTTTAGTCTTGACCAATGCAATTTAATAAATACTAAATGAAAGTAAGAAATCATTATTGTATAGGATTTTTAGAATTAACCCCTTAGTGACGGCCCAATAGTGTTTTTTAGGTCCTGTTGTTGCGCGGGCGTCAGCTGTTTATTACAGCTGACATCCGCAGGCAATAGCCGCGATCAGCCGTATGGCCGATCGCGGCTATTGACTCTTTAAATGCCGCTCTCAATTCTGACAGCGGCATTTAAATCCCCCGAACGATGTTCGGGGGTCCCGTATGCCCCCCGCGCGCGGTGGGATCAGGGGAGCTGTGCAGGTGTCATGGCAGCCGGGGGCCTTCTAAAAGGCCTCAGGGCTGCCTCAGCAGACTGCCTATCAAGCCATCCCCTTGGAGGGGGCTTGATAGACTGCCTGTCAAAAAGCAATATGACGTAATGCTATAGCATTACGTTATACTGCAGGAGCGATCAAAGCATTGCTGGTTGTAGTCCTCTAGGAGGACTAAAAGAAAGTATAAAAATAAGAACAAAAAAGGTTTACCAATTATTTAAAAAAAGTAATAAAAGTAAAAGAAAAAACCTTTTGCAATATTTGCAGTTAAAAAATCAAAATATTAAACCAAAAATATGTTTTTGGTATAGCTGCGTCCGTAAACGTCCGATCTATCAAATTAATGCATTATTTTACTTACATGATGAACGTGGTCCGAAAAAAAAAAAAAAAAGAATGCCAGAAATTCACTTTTTTTGGTCACCCTATCTCCAAAAAAAAATGTAATAAAAAGCGATCAAAAACTCAATTGTACGCAAAAATGGTGCCAACGGAAACGACAGGATGTAGCGCACAAAATGAGCCCTCACTCAACTATGCCAGCGGAAAATTTAAAAAGTAATAATATTGTGCGCAGAAAATGGACACAAAATAATTAAAAAAAATTAAATATCTTAAAAAATACAAGTACTACAGCAAAAAAAAAAACTATACAAGTTTGGTATCGTAGTAATCGTACTGACCCATAGAATAAAAATATCAGGTCGTTTTTGTTGCCGTTTGTGCGCCGTAGAAACAGGACGCAACGAAAGATTGTGGAATGTCATTTTTTTTTTCCATTTCTCTCCACTTTGAATTTTTTTAACGTTTTTCAGTACATTATATGGTATAATAAATAGTACCATTGAAAACTACAACTCGTTCCGCAAAAAAAGCCCTAATAAAGCGACTTCGATGGATAAATAAAGGAGTTACGATTTTTTAAAAGGGAGGAGGAAAAAACAAAAATGGAAAAAAGCAAAAAAGCGCCATCACTAAGGGGTTAAAAATAGGATACCAGATTTCAGGTTAAAGGAAAATTTTACACTTATCTAAACTAAAAACATGAGTTTTGCAAAAAAAAACTGGACGTGCTAGAATTTTTAAATTGTTTTTCCAGGTTTCAGTAAAAATCTATAAGAAACAGTAAAAAAAAAAAAAATCCTATGCTGTTTTTTGGTCGCAGACCTGTGTTGTTTGTCACTGTGAACTCAGAACTACTACTACTACCAGATCACAAAAAGCCACAAATTCCACAGCAAAAAAAAGTCCACAACAAAAAAAAATGTAGCAACTTCCGTAAAGTTCATTAACTTTGGCCACCTACAGAAAAGCAACAGAAATTCAACCAAACTTGGTACATATAGAACTCATCCCATGGGGAAAAATTTGGTGGAGATAAGACAGCCCCACTACCCCTGGGGGGTGGAGGGGGAGAGAATGCCAGAATTGCACTATATACACACACATATTTAAATTATTTTTGTGTCTAAAAAAATGAATACATTGGTAACGCTGCATAATCAGCTAGTATACTATACCACGTTTGTGGCTGCCGCTGTCCCCACAACATCAGCAGCAGGAGAGCAGCTTACACACAGCCAGGCTCCTGTTGGGATCAGAGACAATGCTGATCCTGGCAGTGTAACCACTTGGATGCTGCGGTCAATAACTATAGTGGCATCTAAGCATTTTCCTCTGTCATTCTATCAGCCCTAACTGACGCAATCCTGGGGGAATGATGGGTTTTCATGGCAGCCAGAAAACTAACAAGGTCCTTCAGGTCTGCAGTGTCTGGAAACCATTAGCTTTGGCTAGAGTCAGGGTCTAATAGGCTGCCTGTCAGTGTAAAACGGACAAGTATAATATATAGCATACACAACAATGCAGAATTAATTAACTGTATTAGGGTATTTTTACATCTGCACTTGGGGTGCAGGAAAGGCGACAGCCCGTGGCAGAACGTCTCAGTTTTAGAATGAAGCCGAATAGACCCCATTGACCACAATGGGGTCCATTCACTTTCTGCTCAACTGCTCAGCTTTTAGCTGGAAGAAAAAGCGCTGCATGGTATTTTGTGCCGAATCTGCAACGGAGATGTGAAACCACCCTTATGTAAACAATCACATGGCCAAGTAGCCTAGTGGGAGTTAAAAAACAAACTGCACATAATTAGTATTGCTACACCTTCAATGACCCGAACTATAAACTTATGTTAGTTAGTTGCATCATGACTGCTTCTATAAATAAACAAAAATGGCAGATTTGCAGTTTCTTGTTAATCCCAACGCCTACAAAATGGGAATAAGAAGTATGTACTCTAAAATGGTACCAGTGCAAACATTAAGGCTGCCTTCACGTCTGTGTTGGAGCCTCCAGTCTGAGGATCCCGCACAAATTACCGGAAGAAATAGCGCAGAATGCAGGACTTTCTCTTCCTGCAAAATGTCGAACAGCTGAGCGGTAACCAAACAGACCCCACGGGGTCCGGTCAGCGCTGCTCAGCTTCTTTATAAGTCGGACCTGTTCAGCCAGGGAGTTCCCCTTCTCCCGGAATGGAGCTGGAAAACAGAACCCCCAACGCAGATGGGAACGTGCCTTTTACCTTCCTGCAAAAACACAAGTTTTCTTACAGCTCAGTCGACAGAAAAATAAAGTTACTTCTCATTAAACTCAATGGGAACAGTGCAAGCTATACTAACCCGGCCACTACCCCGCCTACCTTTTATAGTATTGGACCATCTTGAAGCAGCAGGACTGTAGTGCGACTGCGCTTTTGCACCCCTACAGCTATGCCCCTGGTTAACGTTCCCCTTTTTGTTGATATATCTTATGCGCTTTGAAATTGGGGCCAAACTACAATGCTTGTTATACCAATGGAATGAAACACCTTGTACAACCACCAGGTGGTGCTACAAGCACACACTCAAACTTCTTTGCCGCAGGACTCCTATGAGGTGTGAAATAAAGTGGCAGTATCCGTTACTTCCTCAGTGGAACGTCTGTTTTACTTTCATCCTGGGTTACTAAAGAAAATAACAGCTTCTCTACTGCAAATATTTAAAATTCCTCGCCAGTGAAGTTCGCATCTCTGAATCCAAATATGTATACAGCAGCCAACATTTGAGCAACATTTACAGGGACTCTTGTTGCTATGGCTTTAACAATTTTTGGGTCATGCTATGACAGACAGATGCCACTACACCCTGCACGTATGTTTCCAAATAGATCTAAAACCTACAAAGGTTGCAAACTTTTCATGTAATGCAGCACCATTTTAGGACTTCTAATAGTCTGACATTTTTGACGACCCCAGAAATGTATGTCTCATGAGCAGAGAAGCAGAGTAAACCTTGGATGCTGATGACTGCAATATACAGTATATATAGATTTCAACAATTCACTAAAACTTGTGGTATCGTAGGCTACTGCTCAGACAGGATTCGGGGAGATTACCAATACTTTGAACATTCCCTTTACTGGAACCTTCTTTCTCACAAGATGCTTTTGAACTTGGATTGCTCATTTATGAGAATTGTTGTATTTTTGCTTAATTTTATACTTTGTTAATCACAGAGGGACCAGAAATTACATGGAAGACCAAAAACAAAGAGTGATTTAGAGCAAGGCTACCATTAAAACTTAACCTTAAAGGGGTTGTCCCGCGAAAGCAAGTGGGGGTATACACTTCTGTATGGCCATATTAATGCACTTTGTAATGTACATCGTGCATTAAATATGAGCCATACAGAAGTTATTCACTTACCTGTTCCGTTGCTAGCGTCCCCGTCTCCATGGTGCCGTCTAATTTCAGCGTCTAATCTCCCGATTAGACGCGCTTGCGCAGTCCGGTCTTCTCCCTTCTGAATGGGGCCGCTCGTGCTGGAGAGCTGCTCCTCGTAGCTCTGCCCCGTCACGTGTGCCGATTCCAGCCAATCAGGAGGCTGGAATCGGCAATGGAACGCACAGAGCCCACGGTGCACCATGGGAGAAGACCTGCGGTCCACCGTGGGTGAAGATCCCGGGTAAGTACTATGCGTTTTTTTTTTTTAAACCCCTGCATTGGCTTTGTCTCGCGCCGAACGGGGGGGCTATTGAAAAAAAAATAAAAAACGTTTCGGCGCGGGACAACCCCTTTAAGGACATAGGCTACGTTCACAAGGGAAGGTAGAGCGCTTTTCTAATAATGAAAGAGTAATGCACAGTGTGCCCCTACACAGATAGCATATTGCTAAGGCCGGCTCTGCATGAAAGTGCCGTAGCGTTTTCACTTTCCTATCACCACTATCGCATAACTGCCAACTTTCTATGCTACCTAAATCTTCTAACCTATTGGCTATAAGGTCTGAATATGAACACAGGCTTGTACAATGATTTAATTGTGCAGAGTCTTGAAATGCACTCTAACATCTGTGCAGACAACAGGCCTAATAGACCTCTAGCCTATACTTCAAATCCTAAGAGCCAATGGTGATGCCAGCAAACCATCATGGCTCTGATCAGCTCCTGACCACCCCTGGCCAGTAGATGCATCACCAATTATTGGTAAGTGTAGTAAAGTTCAAGGAGACTTTTGCCATTTACTGTGGGCAAGACTACAGTAGATAAACCTGTTAATATCTACCGCAAATATCTACTTCTACGTAAAACATTTAGAATGAGTTGGTGTTCAATGACAATATTCCTTGTATTGGAGCATAAAATGTGATTTAGTTCAAGGACTACCATTAAAACGTGACCTTTATTTGCTTCATTAAAATATTCCTATGTAAGGCTGCCTGTCCACAGGCGTTATTGAATTGCGTTCTCCATGGCGATAATCCAGACGCGGGGAACGCAATGCATGCTTTTCATAGCGTTGCTATGGAAAGCACAGCCCCCCTGTCCACGAGCGGAGAATCATAGCGATTCTCTGCTCGCGGCCGGCAAATCGCAGCATGCTGTGAATTGCCGTGATTCTCCGCGGTCAGCCAATTTTTCTGTCCAATAGGCTGACAGCACAGATACGTCTGCCAGCTCCCGCTCCCGGATATCGCAACGACCGTGGACAGGCAGCCTAAGTGTTCTCAAGATCGGAGGATAAAGGGTCAGACTGTCCTTATCTCAACCCTGCCATAAAGCTCTGCCTACCAATTTGGGATAGCTGCCCTGAGAAGGGCGATCCCAACAGGACCCTCCCATTTACATCCTGTTACACCCTAGTCATAGAAGAAAACTCCATGGAGACATAAATATATTTATAATTCAAAGCAACCAAAAAAACAATCACACTGCCAGGTATAATAAATTAGATTAGTTAGTACAACATGGAGATATAACCAAACATTTATGGTCAATCCATTCTGAGCTTGTCCCAACAATGCACATTAAACTCACATTCACCCACACTACGTGGAAATGCAATACAAATATATTGCTGCAATAATATTCCAATGTAGGAATAGAAAGAATAAAGATCACTTACAATAGCATCATATTCATAGTGGAGACTTCTAAAGAGTGTTTATACAAGGACATTGTACTCCCATCAACACTCATCAAATCCGAATCTCATATATATTCTGGGACAGTGAATACAGGCAAAATTTCACTTACTCATATACAACCCCAGTTCCAAAAAAGTTGGGATGCCGTGTAAAATATAAATGTTTTATTCACAATAGAACATATATCAGAAATTGGAAATTGACTAGAGCAACACATCTCACAAACATTAGAACAGGGGTAACAAAAGGCTGAAAAAATAAGTGGTAGTGTTAGAGCATGCTTGAGGGACATAGTCTCTCAGAAGCAAAGATGGTCAGTTTCACTAATCTGTGAAACAGTACATGCTAACAGCAGAAGGTTCATGTGCACAAGGGACAAGGCAGACAATTAATATTGGATATTCATGAACATCTGCCTTATTTGCATATTACCCAGAGGAGCATGAATAGCTTTATATGTCTCCTCACTCATTCACCTTCTAAGTGCTCCTTCTAAAGAGAAAAGATAGTGTTTCTAACCCATATCATAGGCCTCTCACTAGCCAAGCCAGAAACCTACTGCACACTTATGGGGCGCAAACACCCTAAAACAGCTGTTTGTGTATGGCTTCTGGCTTGGGTTTCAATTCCCAACCATTATTACAAGGCTTGTATAAAGAGTCTGACATTGACTTGCTGGAATACTGCCTTCCAATAGATGGCGCTGCAGAGGTATTGCTCCATCTCCCCCATATTTGTATAAAAAACAGACTTGATTTTGTAATGCAAGTCACTGCGTGGGCTCAGGAATCATTGTCTGTGAACGCAGGTGGTCGTGAAAGCTACAAATAGAATTAAAGCTGTATCATGCAAAGAAGAAGCCATACATCAACACAGTCTAGAAATGCCGGCGACTTCTCTGGGCCAAAGCTCATTTGAAATGGACTGAGTTATGGTTCAAAAGTATTTTATTAACAGCAACGGAAAGTACGATACAGCCACAATAAAATGTACATTACAGTCAAGATCAAGCCACCATCCCGTCTCTCAGCGAGTTCTGCAGTCACCCTACATCCCGTGCAGAATTTTATAAAGCAAATAAAACATAACACATCAAAACAAATCACAATCCCCTGAATCTTAAGCACTAAACGTCCCGTTGTTTGGGGATTTAAAAATATAGAAAACGATAGCACAATCAAATGGACTGAGTTAATTAGAAAACTATTCTGTGGTCAACTGAATCAAAATTTCACATTTTTTTTGGAAACCAAGGTTGCCGTGTCCTGTGGACTCAAGAGGCGAGGGACCATCCATCTTGTTATCTATCAGCACATAGTACAAGAGCCTGCATCTCTGATGGTATGGGGTGGCATTAGTGCCTATGGCATGGGAAGCTAACATATCTTGTATGGCACTATCAGTGCTTGGCAGTATATAGAGGTGATAGAACACTACAAGCTTCCATCCAGACAAGGTCTCTTTCAGGGAAGGCCTTACATATTTCGGTAAGACAATGCTAAACTGCATACTGCATCCATCACAACCACATGGCTTCACAGAAGAAGAGTCGGGGAGCTGAACCGTCCGCCTGCAGTCCGGACCTTTCACCAGTAGGAAACATTTAGTGCATTGTGAAACACAAAAGACGACCGAGGACTGTGAAGACTGGGACAACATTTCTTTCTCAAAACTCCAGCATTTGGTCCCCTCACTTCCCAGATGTTTACAGACTGTTGTATTAGGAAGAGGGGATGCTGCACAATGGCAGACACTGCCCTGCACAGCTTTTGTGAGATGTGTTGCTGCCATCAATTTCTAAATTAGTGAATTTTTTAACAATAAAATGGTAAAAGTGTCTCCCCTCCCCGTCTGATATGTGTTTTATGTTCTGTTGTGGATAAAATATGGTTAGATGAGACTCCCAAATCATTACATTCTTCTTTTTTTTTACATTTATTTACATTTTACACAGCAGCCTAACTTTTTTGAATTGGTTTTATATTATACTACCATGTAACCATGTGTACATGACAAAAAAGGTTAGTTTTGCATAGAGAGAATAAATATCTGCACATCAAACAAATAAATGAAGTCTGAAGGTGCACAATAAGTCATGGCTGCCAGAAATACTGTAACAAACATGTGCTTCAGTACCCGGCTAACCGCATAAAAATACAAGGTTCTTAGTGCACGATTTGATCAAATCCATGTATACCCTTCTGCCACGTCAACGCGAACTTTAATGGATGGGTACCCAGCTCTATACCCATCTATTAAGGTTTGCCTTGACATGGCGGAAGGGTATACATGGATTTAATCAAATAAGAACCTTGCATTTTTATGCGATTAGTACAAAAAAGCATTATGCATTTGTTTACAGATATTAAGTGTATCGGGTTCTGAAGCACGTGTTTATTACAAAAAGGGTACTAGAGCCTCCATGCCTGCTCGTATCACATCTTGTATCCAAGTTAGAGGCAGTACAACAGGGTACTAGAGCCTCCATACCTGCCCGTATCAGATCTTGTATCCAAGTTAGAGGCTGTACAACAGGGTACTAGAGCCTCCATACCTGCCCGTATCACATCTTGTATCCCAGCTAGACGCGGTACAACAGGGTACTAGAGCTTCCATACCCACCTGTGGAGCGATATGCCGCAGGATACAATATGGAACCTGTATGCCTTTTGTGTCCACCCGTATTACATCTTGTATCCAAGCTAGAGGCGGGGTACTAGAGCTTCCATGCCTGCTCATATCAAATCTTGTAATGGAGATCATGCTGTTCTTTTAGTGAAAAAAATTGAAAAGCCTTTATTGAAAGAGTGTCACATAAAAGTCAGATACTATGTAGGGCGCGTTTTGATTCTAAAAGACAGAATCTTGATCACCTTGATCACGTGTGAAAAATCAGCAGAGGAGGCAAAATCCTCTTGATCACAAACCCTTTGATATTCACTAGTAGGGTATATGGATGTCTTATGACCTATTTCTGTGAACTAGGAGGTAGAGCCCATCTGCCTCAGTTCCCAGCATGGCATATCTGGCCCATTCATGCATTGCTATCAGCTGTTTGAATGACTAAGATGTACTACCTACTACAGCAGAAATACTCATATGCAGATGATGATTAAAGACTGTAATGTTGAAACTACAAGAAAAGAATTCCAGAAGAATTCCACAAGCTAAAGAATTCAAGATACTGATTCTAGGCACAAAATATTTAATTTTATTCATTTTTTAAGTATTTTTAGCATGGCTAGAATAATTCCTGCAGTGCAAAAAGCATAATCTAGAGTTCTCATTGTCATTTTGCTTTAGAGAAAACTAAAATTTTGTGAAGAAAAAATACTTATGGTTTGTTCACAGAGACAATTTTAACTTCTGAATTCCTTCTGAGTCTGATGTGGATCCATCAAAGTCAATGTGTGCATTCACATCTGTGATTTTTTTCACAAATGTTCTATTCTGTTGCAAATCTCGGACCAGAATCACCGATTCAAGTCAAATGGGTAAGTTGAAAAACTGAAATGCACTCATGTGGCATGGAGATGTGATACTTTTTTTTCACACACCCATTGACTACAATGGGCCATCATTTGGGCTACCTTCTATTTCTTTCACTCGCGGAAAAACTGATGGAACTGGTATTATACTCATGCGTTAAAAATACAAGCACTGAACAACAACTGATGTAAAGTAAGCATACGCTCACGCTTGCCAGTGTGAATATGACCTATAAACTGCAATCAGCGGACTTTGTCCTCCCTTGATTCATTTTGAATCAGGGCTTAGTCACACGGGCGTTTATTGCCGCGATTTGCGCATGCGCATGCGTCCGGCGATTTTTTAAAACCATTGCTTTGCAATGGTATCGGACACATGAGCGCTTTTTATGCGCTCGTCCGATAAATTAGAGAACAGAAATCGCAGATCGCACCTATCTGCGATCTGCGATTCCTGTTCTCTTCTCTATATGCGCTCAATGGGGCCGGCGGCAGCAGCGCCGACCCCATTGAGAACATAGAGAAGACAAATCATTCTTCTCTGCCACAGCTGTAACAGCTGTGGTAGAGAAGAACGATGTTTGCCCATTGAATTCAATGGAGCGGCAATACAGCCGACTCCATTGAAAGCAATGGGCTGCCGGCGTGCGCGGGATGAATTGTCGGGGAAGGGTTAAATATATAAGCCCTTCCCTGCAATGCATCCTTAAATGTGAAAAAATAAAAAAAAAGGATGTACTCACCAGCTCCCGGCAGCTGTAGATCCCTGCGGCCGGCCTGCAGTCGGTATGAAATCTGTGTGACTCAGACTGGCCCCTGATTGGCTCAGCCTGAGCCAATCAGAGTCTGATCTCAGTCACACCCATTCATGAATTCATGAATGGGTGTGACTGAGACTTGCTTCTGATTGGCTCAGCGCTGAGCCAATCAGGGGCAAGTCTGAGTCACACCTCCTTCACACCCACTGCAGGCCGGCCGCCGGGACCTCCAGCTGCCGGGAGCTGGTGAGTACATCCTTTTTTTTAATTTTTTCACATTTAAGGATGCATTGCAGGGAAGGGGTTATATATTTACCCCTCCCCGACAATTCATCCCACACTCGCCCGCAGCGCTTGCATTCAATGGAGCCGCTGTATTGCCGGCTCCATTGAATGCAATGCGCTGGACAGCTCCGGTCCGTTTCTAATGAAACGCGGCTAGGAGCAGATTTTCGGGCGATTTTTGGGCCGATTTTTCGGCGCCGGTCACGCGATTTGCGCATGCGCATCCGTCATGCGATGCGCAAATCGCGTGAAAAAACGCCCGTGTGACTAAGGCCTCACTGTTGAAGCACTCGAACCATGTTCACTGCCTAAATGGCGTTAAGAGACTTTACACTGTTCAACAACTGTTCATGAAGTCTTTGTAAATGCATTGAAATAAGATTCTTTGCATTTCTATGACCATAAGGAAATTGAATATTACCATACTGCTAAATCAATAGCCCTAGTATTTAAAATTGGAGATGTGAGACAACGAAATTAATGACCTACACAATTCATGGTTACAAGGTAAAATTTGCAAAAGCCTTCCACACATTTATTGGGAATTTTTATGACAAACTATCATTACATGGGCCAATGTACATAATAAATAGCTACATTTATTGTGATTTCAAGTTTGGCGCTTTCTCTTTACCTGCCGTTTTGTATTGTATCTCTGGAGCGCCTGTGTTGATTGTCCAGCAGTGGTCTCCTAACATTGCTGGGCTCCATTTCCTTCATTCCTTTTCTTAATGGCAGCAATGTCCTGATGAAATTTCTCACCATGTTCATCACTGACGGCTCCACAGTTTTCTGGGAAGAAGTCGAGGTGGGCATGGAGAAAGTAAATCTTCAGAGACATGTCAACTCCAATCTTGTGGTTGCACATGAGCATCTCATCCTCTTTGTAATTGGATGCACGCTTGATTCCCAGAAATCCTGAACAAACACTCTTAAAACTATTCCACGCAGCCTGCTCATCAGCCTGAAGAACATCATGGAACAGATTTTCCTTAAGAATCTCCCTAATCTGTGGGTCAACAACTTGAAACCTTCACTTTCTTGTTGCGGGCTCTTTACAAACTTTTTCATTAGTCATAGTTTGATATGTAGCGGAGGCATTAAAATCTTCTTAGAATCAACCAATGGTTCATTTTTACATTTTTTGTACCAGGTTGAAGTGTTTCTTTTGCAGGCCAGTCTTTTTTAATGTAATGAAGCTCACTAGCCCTACTTTCCCATTCACAAATGAAGCAACAATACCGAGTGTATCCTAACTGCAATACCAAAAAAAGAGCAATAACTTTGCATTACATTTAATGCATTACAATTCTCCACAATTGACACTTGTATAATAAAAACTAGAGCTAACTATCAATTTTGTCTGTCATTTTAGTTTTTAGCAGCATCAAATCCAATACTAATTAGCAATTTTTTTCCAATTTACAATTTTGCTGTTTAAACACAGCCAGCACATTAATGCCACCCACAAGGAAGTAGACAGTCCCATGAGGTATCTCCAGATGTGAGGCTTCATACCTGGAGACTCTTGTGTCTCGAGCAGCTACTCTGCTAAGTGAGCTACTGATTTTGGGTGGACAGTTCCTTGTTAATTCCTTGACCTAATCCCTAGCATTTTGGAATCCTTGCTTTGATTGTCTTATTGGCTCTACTTCTGCAGTCCATATACAAACCCGGCCCTCCACTTCCTCCTTGTAAAATTATTATGTTTAGCTTTAGTCTCGCTCTACAGTCTGCTGCATTCTTCCTGGAAACCCCCTTACTGCTGATATCCATGTCCAACTTCTGGCTGTCTACAAGACCATGCGTTTTCCAAACCTCTTACTACTCATATCTATGTACTGACATCTGGCTTGTTACTGACCTCTACTTCTACCAATTGGAACTGTCACAGCTCCTGTACTCTGACCCTTGACTCCAAAGGGTTGCAGAATAGTCATGCCCAAATTGGAATCTGTTGTGACAAATTTGAGAAAAAAAAATCAATGAACTAGAACAATTTGTCTCCACCTACAAAGAAAAAATTTTCGCCTTTAAAGCATGGTGTGAGAAACAAAGAATTGGGTGGCTCAGCTGTCGATTTAAATTCACACATTCCTTTACCATCTAATTTCAGCAGTGAACATCACCATTACCTCCTGTGATACGTTGGGTGCATTGAGCTCATGAAACCGCTATTTTTCCTCCACCAGATGGGTGGCAGCACAATTAAAAGAGACGTCTAGACCAGAATTTTAGTAAAAACTGGTATTTCCAGTGTTTATTTGCACAAAATACATTGCAGTAGATCAGCAGCAAACATACTGTCTTCACACATTGTTAAGCATCACAGTATACATGCAGGAAAACAATTCCTAGCCGACTGGCTACTCATTAAACTTAGGACTTCTCCCTATCTGATCTAGTGCCTTAGCATAACATAGTCCATTAACTCTTACCCATTCAGAGTGTCAGCCTAGGAACTGTCTACCCCTGTTAGAGTCATGGCTCTCCTAGGTAGCAGCAGGAGCTCCCCAATAGACTCCTCCAGGACACCAAGCTCAGCAACTCATGAGCTTTTTTGGTCTGCACACACCCACCCTGGTGTTGGTTGATTAATTAGCAACAGAAACCCCCTTCTCTGCCAGAGTCCATCACAAAACCTACTAAAAAAGCCCCCTCATGGCTATATTTGGTACTGCATTCCTACAATAGAAAAAAATCACAGCACTTCCTTAAAATGTTCAACTTTATTGTTAATCCATAAAATGCAAAGGTAGTGACTGCACACAACAGCACCTACACGTTTCAAGCATTACCACTCTTAGTCATGGCATACAGAAAAATGAAACACTACAAAATTTAAAAACCAGCCTACTAGAGATGAGCGAGCACCAAAATGCTCGGGTGCTCGTTACTCGGAACGAACTTTTCGCGATGCTCGAGGGTTCGTTTCGAATAACGAACCCCATTGAAGTCAATGGGCGACCCGAGCATTTTTGTATTTCGCCGATGCTCGCTAAGGTTTTCATGTGTGAAAATCTGGGCAATTCAAGAAAGTGATGGGAACGACACAGCAACGGATAGGGCAGGCGAGGGGCTACGTGTTGGGCTGCATCTCAAGTTCACAGGTCCCACTATTAAGCCACAATAGCGGCAAGAGTGGGCCCCCCCCCCCTCCCAAAAACTTTTACTTCTGAAAAGCCCTCATTAGCATGGCATACCTTTGCTAAGCACCACACTAGCTACAACAAAGCACAATCACTGCCTGGATGACACTCCGCTGCCACTTCTCCTGGGTTACATGCTGACCAACCGCCCCCCCTCCCCCCCACAGCGCACACCAAAGTGTCCCTGCGCAGCCTTCAGCTGCCCTCATGCCACACCACCCTCATGTCGATTTAGAAGTGCGTCTGCCATGAGGAGGAACCGCAGGCACACACTGCAGAGGGGTTGGCACGGCTAGGCAGCGACCCTCTTTAAAAGGGGCGGGGCGATAGCCCACAATGCTGTACAGAAGCAATGAGAAATAGAATCCTGTGCCACCGCCATCAGGAGCTGCACACGTGGGCATAGCAATGGGGAACCTATGTGCCACACACTATTCATTCTGTCAAGGTGTCTGCATGCCCCAGTCAGACTGGTAATATGTACCTTAACAGTAACCGCGTTGGTGGTAATGTGGTGGTGACTGCGGACCTAGTAGCACGGTTTTATTTTGCTGGTTTTCGGAATGTGGCCAGGATTAAGTGGGCCGTGGCGGGGGGATGTTTTTGAGGCACTACGTGTCCTCTCCACGTGTCCGTGGTTATATGCACCTTAACAGTAACCGCGTTGGTGGTAATGTGGTGGTGACTGCGGACCTAGTAGCGCGGTTTTATTTTGTTGGTTTTCGGAATGTGGCCAGGATTAAGTGGGCCGTGGCGGGGGGATGGTGGGGGGGCTCTCTTGTAGTGTCGGTAAAGGTGAAATTCTTGGACTGCCACCAGACGAACCAATGCAAAGGCATTTGCCAAGAATGTTTTCCCTATTGGAGGAGGAGGGGGATGTTTTTGAGGCACTACGTGTCCTCTCCACGTGTCCGTGGTTATATGCACCTTAACAGTAACCGCGTTGGTGGTAATGTGGTGGTGACTGCGGACCTAGTAGCGCGGTTTTATTTTGTTGGTTTTCGGAATGTGGCCAGGATTAAGTGGGCCGTGGAGGGGGGATGGTGGGGGGGCTCTCTTGTAGTGTCGGTAAAGGTGAAATTCTTGGACTGCCACCAGACGAACCAATGCAAAGGCATTTGCCAAGAATGTTTTCCCTATTGGAGGAGGAGGGGGATGTTTTTGAGGCACTACGTGTCCTCTCCACGTGTCCGTGGTTATATGCACCTTAACAGTAACCGCGTTGGTGGGAAATGGCCTCGCCGCCATCATGTCTTTGGGAAGCCTCTGTTTCCACACCCCAGAGACATACCATTAGCAGCGGTATAGGCAGAGCCCATAATTCGTAACATTTCAGCCGTAGCATTAGGACAGGCCCCACTAACATATCACTAGCAGCATTATAGCGGGAGCGCAGTCTTCGTTCCATGTCAGCAATAGTAGCACTCAAGACAGGCCCCAGTAACAATTCCGAAGCAGCAGTATAGCGGGAGCGCAGTCTTCGTTCCATGTCAGCAATAGTAGCACTCAAGACAGGCCCCAGTAACAATTCCGAAGCAGCAGTATAGCGGGAGCGCAGTCTTCGTTCCATGTCAGCAATAGTAGCACTCAAGACAGGCCCCAGTAACAATTCCGAAGCAGCAGTATAGCGGGAGCGCAGTCTTCGTTCCATGTCAGCAATAGTAGCACTCAAGACAGGCCCCAGTAACAATTCCGAAGCAGCAGTATAGCGGGAGCGCAGTCTTCGTTCCATGTCAGCAATAGTAGCACTCAAGACAGGCCCCAGTAACAATTCTGAAGCAGCAGTATAGTGGGAGCGCAGTCTTAGTTCCATTTCAGTAGCTGCAGTATAGCCAAGGCCCAAGTTACATTTATGTAGCTAAAGTGTAGGCCAACCCCACACACACTTCTGTACCATGAGTGCAGGCGAAGAACATACAAATTGCTATGATTACACTGTAGGTGAGGGCCCCAAAAAATTGGTGTACCAACAGTACTAATGTACCTCAGTAAAAATTGGCCATGCCCAACCAAGATGGCAGGTGAAACCCATTAATCGCTTTGGTTAATGTGGCTTAAGTGGTAACTAGGCCTGGAGGCAGCCCAGTTTAACGAAAAATTGGTTCAAGTTAAAGTTTCAACGCTTTTAAGAGCATTGAAACATAAAAATTGTTTAGAAAAATTAGATGAGTGAGCCTTGTGGCCCTAAGAAAAATTGCCCGTTCAGCGTGATTACGTGAGGTTTCGGGAGGAGGAGCAGGAGGAGGAGGAGGAATATTAGACACAGATTGATGAAGCAGAAATGTCCCCGTTTTGGATGGTGAGAGAGAACGTAGCTTCCATCCGCGGGTGCAGCCTACGTATTGCTTACGTATCGCTGCTGTCCGCTGGTGGAGAAGAGAAGTCTGGGGAAATCCAGGCTTTGTTTATCTTGATGAGTGTTAGCCTGTCGGCACTGTCGGTTGACAGGCGGGTACGCTTACCTGTGATGATTCCCCCAGCCGCACTAAACACCCTCTCCGACAAGACGCTAGCCGCAGGACAAGCAAGCACCTCCAGGGCATACAGCGCTAGTTCAGGCCACGTGTCCAGCTTCGACACCCAGTAGTTGTAGGGGGCAGAGGCGTCACCGAGGATGGTCGTGCGATCGGCTACGTACTCCCTCACCATCCTTTTACAGTGCTCCCGCCGACTCAGCCTTGACTGGGGAGCGGTGACACAGTCTTGCTGGGGAGCCATAAAGCTGGCCAGGCCCTTAAAGACTGTTGCACTGCCTGGGCTGTACATGCTGCTCGATCTACGCACCTCCCCTGCTACCTGGCCCTCGGAACTGCGCCTTCTGCCACTACCGCTGTCGGATGGGAATTTTACCATCAGCTTGTCCGCCAGGGTCCTGTGGTATAGCAACACTCTCGAACCCCTTTCCTCTTCGGGAATGAGAGTGGGAAGGTTCTCCTTATAGCGTGGGTCGAGCAGTGTGTACACCCAGTAATCCGTAGTGGCCAGAATGCGTTGAATGCGAGGGTCACGAGAAAGGCATCCTAACATGAAGTCAGCCATGTGTGCCAGGGTACCTGTACGCAACACATGGCTGTCCGCACTAGGAAGATCACTTTCAGGATCCTCCTCCTCCTCCTCCTCCTCCTCCTCCTCCTCAGGCCATACACGCTGAAATGATGACAGGCAAGCAGCATGGGTACGGTCAGCAGTGGGCCAAGCTGTCTCTTCCCCCTCCTCCTCATCCTCCTCATGCTCCTCCTCCTCCTCCTGAACGCGCTGAGATATAGACAGGAGGGTGCTCTGACTATCCAGCGACATACTGTCTTCCCCCGGCTCGGTTTCCGAGCGCAAAGCGGCTGCCTTTATGGTTTGCAGGGAAGTTCTCAAGATGCATAGCAGAGGAATGGTGACGCTAATGATTGCAGCATCGCCGCTCACCACCTGGGTAGACTGCTCAAAGTTTCGAAGGACCTGGCAGATGTCTGCCAACCAGGCCCACTCTTCTGAAAAGAATTGAGGAGGCTGACTCCCACTGCGCCGCCCATGTTGGAGTTGGTATTCCACTATAGCTCTACGCTGCTCATAGAGCCTAGCCAACATGTGGAGCGTAGAGTTCCACCGTGTGGGCACGTCGCACAGCAGTCGGTGCACTGGCAGATTAAAGCAATGTTGCAGGGTGCGCAGGGTGGCAGCGTCCGTGTGGGACTTGCGGAAATGTGCGCAGAGCCGGCGCACCTTTACGAGCAGGTCTGACAAGCGTGGGTAGCTTTTCAGAAAGCGCTGAACCACCAAATTAAAGACGTGGGCCAGGCATGGCACGTGCGTGAGGCTGCCGAGCTGCAGAGCCGCCACCAGGTTACGGCCGTTGTCACACACGACCATGCCCGGTTGGAGGCTCAGCGGCGCAAGCCAACGGTCGGTCTGCTCTGTCAGACCCTGCAGCAGTTCGTGGGCCGTGTGCCTCCTATCTCCTAAGCTGAGTAGTTTCAGCACGGCCTGCTGACGCTTGCCCACCGCTGTGCTGCCACGCCGCGCGACACCGACTGCTGGCGACGTCCTGCTGCTGCTGACACATCTAGATTGCGAGACAGAGGTTGAGGAGGAGGAGGAGGAGGAGGAGGGTGCTTTAGTGGAAGAAGCATACACCGCCGAACATACCACCACCGAGCTGGGGCCCGCAATTCTGGGGGTGGGTAGGACGTGAGCGGTCCCAGGCTCTGACTCTGTCCCAGCCTCCACTAAATTCACCCAATGTGCCGTCAGGGAGATGTAGTGGCCCTGCCCGCCTGTGCTTGTCCACGTGTCCGTAGTTAAGTGGACCTTGCCACTAACCGCATTGGTGAGGGCGCGTACAATGTTGCGGGAGACGTGGTCGTGCAGGGCTGGGACGGCACATCGGGAAAAGTAGTGGCGACTGGGAACTGAGTAGCGCGGGGCCGCCGCCGCCATCATAGCTTTGAAGGACTCCGTTTCCACAACCCTATACGGCAGCATCTCAAGGCTGATAAATTTGGCTATGTGGATGGTTAACGATTGAGCGTGCGGGTGCGTGGCGGCGTACTTGTGCTTGCGCTCCAACAGTTGCGCTAGCGACGGCTGGACGGTGCGGTGCGAGACATTGCTGGATTGGGCCGAGGACAGCGGAGGTGAGGGTGTGGGTGCAGGCCATGAGACGGTAGTGCCTGTGTCCTGAGAGGGGGGTTGGATCTCAGTGGCAGGTTGGGGCACAGGGGGAGAGGCAGCGGTGCAAACCGGAGGCGGTGAACGGCCTTCGTCCCACCTTGTGGGGTGCTTGGCCATCATATGTCTGCGCATGCTGGTGGTGGTCAGGCTGTTGGTGGTGGCTCCCCGGTTGATCCTGGCGCGACAAAGGTTGCACACCACTGTTCGTCGGTCGTCAGGCGTCTCTGTGAAAAACTGCCAGACCTTAGAGCACCTCGGCCTCTGCAGGGTGGCATGGCGCGAGGGGGCGCTTTGGGAAACACTTGGTGGATTATTCGGTCTGGCCCTGCCTCTACCCCTGGCCACCGCACTGCCTCTTGCAACCTGCCCTGCTGCTGCCCGTGCCTCCCCCTCTGAAGACCTGTCCTGTGTAGGCGTTGCACACCAGGTGGGGTCAGTCACCTCATCGTCCTGCTGCTCTTCCTCCGAATCCTCTGTGCGCTGCTCCCTCGGACTTACTGCCCTTACTACTACCTCACTGCAAGACAACTGTGTCTCATCGTCATCGTCCTCCTCACCCACTGAAAGGTCTTGAGACAGTTGCCGGAAGTCCCCAGCCTCATCCCCCGGACCCCGGGAACTTTCCAATGGTTGGGCATCAGTGACGATAAACTCCTCTGGTGGTAGAGGAACCACTGCTGCCCAATCTGAGCAGGGGCCCGAGAAAAGTTCCTGGGAGTGTTCCCGCTCCTGAGCATGTGTCATTGTAGTGGAGTGAGGAGGCTGGGAGGAAGGAGGAGCAGCAGACAGAGGATTCGGATTTGCAGCAGTGGACGGCGCAGAACTCTGGGTGGATGATAGCTTGCTCGAAGCACTTTCTGCCATCCAGGACAGGACCTGCTCACACTGCTCATTTTCTAATAAAGGTCTCCCGCGTGGACCCATTAATTGGGCGATGAATGTGGGGACGCCAGAAACGTGCCTCTCTCCTAATCGCGCAGCAGTCGGCTGCGACACACCTGGATCAGGAGCTCGGCCTGTGCCCACACCCTCACTTGGCCCTCCGCGTCCTTGGCCGTGTCCACGTCCTCTAGGCCTACCCCTACCCCTCAGCATGCTGTATTACCAGTGATTTGATTTCCCAGGAAGGAAATAAATTGGCGCAAGCCTGCAGGCCAAATATAATTTTTTCGCTTTTTTGCAAAGGGAAGGCCCTACTGCGGATATTCAATGAACAATACGTTTAATTAATAACTGTGGTGTGGCCCTGAAAAAGTGTCACACAACTTTAGTGTAGCAGAGTTATTAACTCTAGCAGAGCAGGTATTTGCCAGTCAGGAAAGACAATGGCGCAAGCCTGCAGTAAACCGTAGCTGGTTGCGTTTGATTTTTGTACGTTCTCCACGCAGCACACACGTACACGGAGACCTTAGGACTGACACAGGCAGGCCAAATGTAATTTTTTCCCTGCTTTTCTGCAAAGGGAGGGCCCCACTGCGGATATTCAATGAACAATACATTTAATTAATAACTGTGGTGTGGCCCTGAAAAAGTGTCACACAACTTTAGTGTAGCAGAGTTATTAACTCTGGCAGAGCAGGTATTTGCCAGTCAGGAAAGACAATGGCGCAAGCCTGCAGTAAACCGTAGCTGGTTGCGTTTGATTTTTGTACGTTCTCCACGCAGCACACACGTACACGGAGACCTTAGGACTGACACAGGCAGTCCAAATGTAATTTTTTCCCTGCTTTTCTGCAAAGGGAGGGCCCCACTGTGGATATTCAATGAACAATACGTTTAATTAATAACTGTGGTGTGGCCCTGAAAAAGTGTCACACAACTTTAGTGTAGCAGAGTTATTAACTCTGGCAGAGCAGGTATTTGCCAGTCAGGAAAGACAATGGCGCAAGCCTGCAGTAAACCGTAGCTGGTTGCGTTTGATTTTTGTACGTTCTCCACGCAGCACACACGTACACGGAGACCTTAGGACTGACACAGGCAGGCCAAATATAATTTTTTCCCTGCTTTTTTGCAAAGGGAGGGCCCCACTGCGGATATTCAATGAACAATAACTGTGTTGTGGCCCTGCCTACACAATTCTGTCCCTGTAGTATCAATGGAGGGTGCAATGCTCTGCACAGACGATTTTTTGAAAAAAAAAAAAAAATGCAACACTGCTAACAGCAGCCAGCACAGTACTGCACACGGTTAAATTTGGCCCTAGAAAGGACCGTTGAGGTTCTTGAAGGCTACACTCACTCCTAACACTCTCCCTGCCTAAGCACCACTTCTGTCCCTAATACCGGGTGCAATGCTCTGCACTGCCGATTTTGAGAAGAAAAAAAAAAATTTTCCACTGCTAACTGAAGCAGCCTGCACACACGTAGATGTGGCCCCAAGAAGGACCGTTGGGGTTCTTGAAGCCTACACTCACTACAAACACTCTCCCTACAGCAACTCCAATAGAACAGCACTTTCCCTCACTAACTCACACGGCATCTGAGCCGCGGGAGGGGCCGACTTTTATACTCGGGTGACATCTGATCGCCCCAGCCACTCACAGCAGGGGGGTGGTATAGGGCTTGAACGTCACAGGGGGAAGTTGTAATGCCTTCCCTGTCTTTCAATTGGCCAGAAAAGTGCGCTAACGTCTCAGAGAGGAAACTGAAAGTAACCAGAACACCGCGTGGTACTCGTTACGAGTAACGAGCATCCCGAACACCGTAATATTCGCACGAATATCAAGCTCGGACGAGTACGTTCGCTCATCTCTACAGCCTACCCAATCAAGTGGTATAATACACATCACATGTGAAGCACAGATCAAATGAAATGATATTGGCCCCATGAGTGCCAGAGGATAATGGAAGAAACTCCATTACTCTCAATACATATAAAATAAATCATTTTTATAATTCAATGCAAAGGAAAAGAGAAGAAAGAACCCCCCTCCCCCCCCCACAAACACACACACCACCCCCCGGAAAAAAACAAACAGAGGAACACTCCACTATCTACTCCTTCCCCCTTACATCCTCCTGGACACTTCATTGCTCTTAATAGATATAAGATTAATCATTTTTATAATTAAACGGGTTGTCCCGCGAAAGCAAGTGGGTCTATACACTTCTGTATGGCCATATTAATGCACTTTGTAATATACATTGTGCATTAATTATGAGCCATACAGAAGTTATCAGAAGTTATTCACTTACCTGTTCCGTTGCTGGCGTCCTCGTCTCCATGGTGCCATCTAATTTTCAGCGTCTAATCGCCGGATTAGACGCGCTTGCGCAGTCCCGGTCTTCTTCTTTTCTGAATGGGGCCGCTCGTGCCAGAGAGCGGCTCCGTGTAGCTCCGCCTCGTCACGTGCCGATTCCAGCCAAGCAGGAGGCTGGAATCGGCAATGGACCGCACAGAAGCCCTGCAGTCCACCGAGGGAGAAGATCCCGGCGGCCATCTTCACCAGGTAAGTAAGAAGTCACCAGAGCGCGGGGATTCAGGTAAGCGCTGTGCGGGTTTTTTTTAAAGTCCCTGCATCGGGTTTGTCTCGCGCCGAACGGGGGGGCTGTTGAAAAAAAAAAAACACGTTTCGGCGCAGGACAACCCCTTTAAGTCCAAATGGAAATCTGGTGTACAACCTAAAAATCCAAAAAGCCTCCCTATGTAGCAATTTCTTTTTTCCATCCCCTCCACGAATAGGGTTAAAAACTATGCCATAGTGTCAAAAAGTGAAGAGATCAAGATTGTGTTTGGATATGAAATGTTTGGCAGCTCCTGACACATGTCTTTTATCAACATTATGGATGTCCGAAATGTGTTCAAGGGAAAGCAAATAGAAAATGTGCAGGGTCACTTGTAGAGATGAGTGAGCGTACTCGCTAAGGCAAACTACTCGAGCGAGTAGTGGCTTATGTGAGTAGCTGCCCGCTCGTCTCTAAAGATTCGGGTGCCGGCGGGGGAGAGCAGTGAGTTGCGGGAGTGAGCGGGGGGGGGGGGGGGGGGAGAGTGAGAGAGAGATCTCCTTCCCCTGTCCCTCCCCTCTCTCCCCCGCCACTCCCTGCCCCCCCCCCCCCCCACCGACACCCGAATCTTAAGAGACAAGCTGGCAGGTACTTGCATAAGGCATTACTCGCTCGAGTAGTTTGTCTTAGCGAGTATGCTCGCTCATCTCTAGTCACTTGCGCTGCAGTAGAAAATGTGTAGGTAACAATTCCCTTCTTTGTGACCTCACACAGAAAAATGGCTGCTTGTGTATTTTGAATCATTGTCCTCTCTCTCCTCCACTTTGACCCGTCATAGTGATGAAGTGAAGGAGAGAGTGCATAGTGATTTAACATACATAAGCTTTTATGCATTGTGACGAGTGGTCTATTGAACTAAGACTAATGCCATACTACTGTACTGGCCCAGAACACCATCTTGGTCCCCTCCATAAATGTAATACATGTATTGTCTCATGTGGATGCACTGTGCAAAGCTGTCATGTCATTTTCTGTATGTGTGTTGCACAGCCTCAGTGTCTGAAGGGTTAACTGTAATAAAATCATTGCCTGTCATCTCTGTCTGCTGAATGTATCTATTCTTTTGAACATTTTTATTTTGTACAGAATAACTCAGAAAAACTGAAACAAAAGTAGCTGACAGAAGATGAAGGTTGTAGGCGAGTATAAGAACAATAACAGATAATTACAAGGGAAGCTCTGAGTTACATCTATAAAACAAATTCTTTCCATTTATTATACACAAACCGCTCAAATCAGTCAAAAACAATAAAGAATAATAGAATAAAATAACATTAAACAATAATAGAACCCAACTTGCTCTTTATGTGTTTATTTAGCATATATTGAGAGCCAAATATTCCACATTTCTTGAAATTTTGAAACATTATCAGAGCGAATCGCTATCAATTTCTCCATCGTTGCGTGAGATAGCAACAGGTTGCATGAATCTCCTATTTTCAGAGGAACTGCATTTTCCCATTTTTTAGCTATTAGGAAAGAAGCAGCCATAAAGTTATGACCTACCATCTTTCTGGGCGAAACAGGAATTCACTCCAAATTCAGGAGAAGAAGAGCAATCTCAGAACTCCCAACACTATTTGGGCACGAAACCTTTTGGGCCATTAGGAAAACTTCTCTCCAATATGATGCCAGATGTGGACAATCCCAAAATATATGGAGTAAAGATCCCTTGTGACCGCAAGCCCTCCAACAATAGTCATCCTAACACAAACCTTTGCTCTTAAGGGCCAACGGGGTCAATTACTACTGTGTAGCGATTTTTATGTACACTTCAAGTATTCCTGAGCCCCTAGTTGCCATTGGTGTCAATTCAAATTCCTTATCCCAAGATTCAACACTGAAAACTGGCTCTAGATCTTTCTCCCAATTTAGGACATTAATTTTTTTGTTCATTAAATAATTTCCCGTCAAGCAGTCATAAATTGTTCCTATCCTGGATTTATTTGGTAGAGAATCTATTTTCAGAAGTTTGGAAATCACCATTGGAACTTTAATCTTGTGGGGACTGGATGAGTGCAGAAAGAATCTTATTTGGTAATATCTCAAACGTTCGCCCTCTGATAGTGCGAATTTTTCTCTAAGAACATCAAAAGGAATAATATCCGCTTTTTCCAAAATTACACCTAAATGAGATATTCCCTTAGATTTCAGGACACTCAAGGACACGTCTTCAATAAAAAATTCTAATGTTTCTATAGGAATGTTGGGTTTGACAAGATGAGGGGAAGAGCTGAGACTCTCGATCAGAACCTTCCAGCCAACAAGGGAAGCCTACATTGGAGGGGATAAATTGGAGAATGTGAAATTTCAAGTTCTCTGCTGTTGGATATGAAACATTGGGGTCATTTTTAAAATTGTATAATTTGTCATACTAGGCCCTGAAGGTCTCCGCAATCTGTTCAGGATGAGTTATTTTAATTCCTTGACCACCAAGGTCCCACACAAAAGGAATTTTTGTTTCGGGATCTCTTTTTTTGACCTGCCTAGCTAAAAGTTTAGATGGTTTACCCACCGCTGAGAACATATTTGTTTTTAGCTTGGTTAATTTCTTATCATAATCATTAAAAAGTTGAAAAACTTGTTTTTGTACTTGGTTAGAAGGAGATCTCTTCAAAACATTTTCTATTAGTTGGATTTTAACAATAAGAGCGTCCACTTCCGAGGC
This sequence comes from Eleutherodactylus coqui, assembly GCF_035609145.1. NCBI lineage: Eukaryota > Metazoa > Chordata > Amphibia > Anura > Eleutherodactylidae > Eleutherodactylus > Eleutherodactylus coqui. The sequence continues at coordinate 136,445,866 of NC_089839.1, read as the reverse complement.
TTTTTTTTCTTTATATGTAGCTCCCAGTTTAATAAAAATACATCTAATATAGGCCTTGTGTGCCAACCAAACCCACATAGGACTTAACCCAGGAATAGCATTCCAGATGAAATAATTTTTAATTTCCTCCACTATAATTTTTTTATATTTTGGGATTTTCAATAGGAAAGTATTCATTCTCCATGATTTAGAGGGCGATTGGAGGGGTCCCAGGGAGAGAGAGGCAACGCAAGGAGCATGATTAGACCACCTAGCTGTTCCCAGTTTAGAGGCCGACACAGCTGACAAGAAAGATCTGCTTATGAGGCATAAGTCTATCCTGGAGAAAGATCCATGGCGGGCCGAATACAAGAAAAATTCACGGGAGGAGGCATTCTTACAATGAAAAGTGTCGTAAAGTGCTGCATCTTGCAAACAGTGATTGACAGATGGCCTATGTCTATTACTAGTGCTGTGTTGTCAAGGTCTCTATCAGGAGTAATATTGAAATCGCCACATATTATCATGTCGCCTCTGGAAAGCCTCTGCACCTTACCCATCACTTTATTCAGAAAATGGTTTTGTTAAACATTTGGGGCATATATATTATCTAACGTCACAGGAATTAAATTGATGGTACAAGCTAAAATAATATAGCGACTAGAGATAAGCGAACGTACTTGTCCGAGCTTGATACTCGTTCGAGTATTAGCGTGTTCGAGATGCTCGTTACTAGAGGCGAGCACCACGCGATGTTCGAGTTACTTTCACTTTCATCTCTGAGACGTTAGCGCGCTTTTCTGGCCAATAGAAAGACAGGGAAGGCATTACAACTTCCCCCTGCGACGTTCAAGCCTTATACCACCCCCCTGTAGTGAGTGGCTGGCGAGATCAGGTGTCACCCGAGTATATAAATCGGCCCCTCCCGCGGCTCGCCACAGATGCATTCTGACAGAGATCAGGGAAAGTGCTGCTGGTGCCGGAGCTGCTATAGGGAGAGCGTTAGGAGTGATTTTAGGCTTCAAGAACCCCAACGGTCCTTCTTAGGGCCACATCTGACCGTGTGCAGTACTGTTGAGGCTGCTTTTAGCAGTGTTGCACAATTTTTTTTTTTGTATATCGGCCGTGCAGAGCATTGCGTCCGCAGTCTGCAGTCATTGTACACAGTATAGGGCCAGTACTGGTGAGGCAGGGAAAGAGATATTCAGGCTATATAGGCAGTGGGCTTTTTCCAAAAAATTGGGGAAAAATACTATATTTGGGCTGCCTGTGACCGTCTTCAGTTTACTGCGTGTCTGCTGGGGGTAGTAGTCCTAATTAATAGGCAGCTAAGCGTTACAGCAGCCTTGCGCAAAATTGTTTCCTGGATCTGCTGTCTCTGTTACATCAGCACCGTCATCCCGCCAGAGGGAAACAGTATACATAATATTATACGCTGCCTACAGTATCTATCTGCTGGGGGTAGTAGTCCTAATTAATACGCAGCTAAGCGTTGCAGCAGCCTTGCGCAAAATTGTTTCCTGGATCTGCTGTCTCTGTTACATCAGCGCCGTCATCCCGCCAGAGGGAAACAGTATACATAATATTATACGCTGCCTACAGTATCTATCTGCTGGGGGTAGTAGTCCTAATTAATACGCAGCTAAGCGTTACAGCAGCCTTGCGCAAAATTGTTTCCTGGATCTGCTGTCTCTGTTACATCAGCGCCGTCATCCCGCCAGAGGGAAACAGTATACATAATATTATACGCTGCCTACGGTATCTATCTGCTGGGGGTAGTAGTCCTAATTAATACGCAGCTAAGCGTTACAGCAGGCTTGCGCAAAATTGTTTCCTGGATCTGCTGTGCGTTCCGTAAGGGAAGTCAGCCTCCAACCACAGGCCAATAAGCGGCACATTTAATTACAGCGTTCTGTTTCTGCACTACTGGTAATACAGCATGCTGAGGGGTAGGGGTAGGCCTAGAGGACGTGGACGCGGGCGAGAACGCGGAGGCCCAAGTCAGGGTGTGGGCATAGGCCGAGCTCCTGATCCAGGTGTATCGCAGCCGAGTGCTGCGGGATTAGGAGAAAGGCACGTTTCTGGCGTCCCCACATTCATCTCACAATTAATGGGTCCACGCGGTAGACCTTTATTAGAAAATGAGCAGTGTGAGCAGGTCCTGTCGTGGATGGCAGAAAGTGCATCCAGCAATCTATCGACCACCCAGAGTTCTGCGCCGTCCACTGCTGCAACTCTCTCGCTGCTGCTCCTCCTTCCTCCCAGCCTCCTCACTCCATTAAAATGACACATTCTGAGGAGCAGGCAGACTCCCAGGAACTGTTCCCGGGCCCCTGCCCAGAATGGCCAGCAATGGTTCCTCTCCCACCGGAGGAGTTTGTCGTGACCGATGCCCAACCTTTGGAAAGTTCCCGGGGTCTGGGGGATGAGGCTGGGGACCTCCGGCAACTGTCTCAAGAGCTTTCAGTGGGTGAGGAGGACGATGACGATGAGACACAGTTGTCTATCACTCAGGTAGTAGTAATTGGAGTAAGTCCGAGGGAGGAGCGCACAGAGGATTCGGAGGAAGAGCAGCAGGACGATGAGGTGACTGACCCCACCTGGTTTGCTACGCCTACTGAGGACAGGTCTTCAGAGGGGGAGGCAAGTGCAGCAGCAGGGCAGGTTGGAAGAGGCAGTGCGGTGGCCAGGAGTAGAGGCAGGGCCAGACCGAATAATCCACCAACTGTTTCCCAAAGTGCCCCCTCGCGCCATGCCACCCTGCAGAGGCCGAGGTGCTCAAAGGTCTGGCAGTTTTTCACTGAGAGTGCAGACGACCGACAAACATTGGTTTGCAACCGTTGTCGGGCCAAGATCAGCCGGGGAGCCACCACCACTAGCCTCACCACCACCAACATGTGCAGACATATGATGGCCAAGCACCCCACAAGGTGGGATGAAGGCCGTTCACCGCCTCCGGTTTGCACCGCTGCCTCTCCCCCTGTGCCCCAACCTGCCACTGAGATCCAACCCCCCTCTCAGGACACAGGCACTACCGTTTCCTGGCCTGCACCCACACCCTCACCTCCGCTGTGCTCGGCCCCATCCACCAATGTCTCTCAGCGCACCGTCCAGCCGTCGCTAGCGCAAGTGTTGGAGCGCAAGCGCAAGTACACCGCCACGCACCCGCACGCTCAAGCGTTAAACGTGCACATAGCCAAATTGATCAGCCTGGAGATGCTGCCGTATAGGGTTGTGGAAACGGAGGCTTTCAAAGGTATGATGGCGGCGTCGGCCCCGCGTTACTCAGTTCCCAGTTGCCACTACTTTTCCCGATGTGCCGTCCCAGCTCTGCACGACCACGTCTCCCGCAACATTGTACGCGCCCTCACCAACGCGGTTACTGGCAAGGTCCACTTAACAACGGACACGTGGACAAGCACAGGCGGGCAGGGCCACTATATCTCCCTGACGGCACATTGGGTGAATTTAGTGGAGGCTGGGACAGAGTCAGAGCCTGGGACCGCTCACATCCTACCCACCCCCAGAATTGCGGGCCCCATCTCGGTGGTGGTATCTGCGGCGGTTAATGCGTCCTCCAGTAAACCACCCTCCTCCTCCTCCTCCTACGCAACCTCTGTCTCGCAATCAAGATGTGTCAGCAGCAGCACGTCGCCAGCAGTCGGTGTCGCGCATCGTGGCAGCACAGCGGTGGGCAAGCGTCAGCAGGCCGTGCTGAAACTACTCAGCTTAGGAGAGAAGAGGCACATGGCCCACGAACTGCTGCAGGGTCTGACAGAGCAGACCGACCGCTGAACCTCCAACCGGGCATGGTCGTGTGTGACAACGGCTGTAACCTGGTGGCGGCTCTGCAGCTCGGCAGCTTCACGCACGTGCCATGCCTGGCCCACGTCTTTAATTTGGTGGTTCAGCGCTTTCTGAAAAGCTACCCACGCTTGTCAGACCTGCTCGGAAAGGTGCGCCGGCTCTGCGCACATTTCCGCAAGTCCCACACGGACGCTGCCACCCTGCGGACCCTGCAACATCGGTTTAATCTGCCAGTGCACCGACTGCTGTGCGACGTGCCCACACGGTGGAACTCTACGCTCCACATGTTGGCCAGGCTCTATGAGCAGTGTAGAGCTATAGTGGAATACCAACTCCAACATGGGCGGCGCAGTGGGAGTCAGCCTCCTCAATTCTTTACAGAAGAGTGGGCCTGGTTGGCAGACATCTGCCAGGTCCTTGGAAACTTTGAGGAGTCTACCCAGATGGTGAGCGGTGATGCTGCAATCATTAGCGTCACCATTCCTCTGCTATGCCTCTTGAGAAGTTCCCTGCAAAACATAAAGGCAGACGCTTTGCGCTCGGAAACGGAGGCGGGGGAAGACAGTATGCCGCTGGATAGTCAGAGCACCCTCCTGTCTATATCTCAGCACGTTGAGGAGGAGGAGGAGGAGGAGGGGGAGAAGGATGAGGAGGAGGGGGAAGAGACAGCTGCTTGCCTGTCATCCTTTCAGCGTGTATGGCCTGAGGAGGAGGAGGAGGATCCTGAAAGTGATCTTCCTAGTGAGGACAGCCATGTGTTGCGTACAGGTACCCTGGCACACATGGCTGACTTCATGTTAGGATGCCTTTCTCGTGACCCTCGCGTTACACGCATTCTGGCCACTACGGATTACTGGGTGTACACACTGCTCGACCCACGGTATAAGGAGAACCTTTCCACTCTCATACCCGAAGAGGAAAGGGGTTCGAGAGTGATGCTATACCACAGGACCCTGGCGGACAAGCTGATGGTAAAATTCCCATCCGACAGCGCTAGTGGCCGAAGGCGCAGTTCCAAGGGCCAGGTAGCAGGGGAGGCGCGGAGATCAGGCAGCATGTACAGCACAGGCAGGGGAACACTCTCTAAGGCCTTTGACAGCTTTCTGGCTCCCCAGTCAAGGCTGAGTCGGCGGGAGCACTGTAAAAGGATGGTGAGGGAGTACGTAGCCGATCGCACGACCGTACTCCGTGACGCCTCTGCCCCCTACAACTACTGGGTGTCGAAGCTGGACACGTGGCCTGAACTCGCGCTGTATGCCCTGGAGGTGCTTGCTTGTCCTGCGGCTAGCGTCTTGTCAGAGAGGGTGTTTAGTGCGGCTGGGGGAATCATCACAGATAAGTGTACCCGCCTGTCAACCGACAGTGCCGACAGGCTTACACTCATCAAGGTGAACAAAGCCTGGATTTCCCCAGACTTCTCTTCTCCACCAGCGGACAGCAGCGATACCTAAACAATACGTAGGCTGCACCCGCGGATGGAAGCATTGTTCTCTATCACCATCAAAAACGTGGACCTTTTAGCTTCATCAATCTGTGTATAATATTCATCCTCCTCCTCCTGCTCCTCCTCCTGAAACCTGACGTAATCACGCCAAACAGGCAATTTTTCTTAGGCCCACAAGGCTCAGTCATATAATTTTTGTAAGCAATTTTTATACGTTTCAATGCTCATTAAAGCGTTGAAACTTGCACCTGAACCAATTTTTATTTTAACTGGGCTGCCTCCAGGCCTATTTACAAATTAAGCCACATTAACAAAGCGAGTAATGGGTTTCACCTGCCCTCTTGGTTGGGCATGGGCAATTTTTCTGACGTACTAATTTATTAGTACTGTTGGTACACCAATTTTTTGGGGCCCTTGCCTACAGTGTAATCCAATTAATTTTTTGCCCACCTGCATTAAAGCTGACGTTACATCAGCTGTGATGGGCACTGCAATGGGATACATTTATGTACAGCCGGTGGGTTCCAGGGAGCCACCCATGCTGTCGGTCCACACGGAGTTGTAACTGCATGTGTCCACTTCTAAAGAACCCCAGTCTGACTGGGGCATGCAGTGTGGGCCGAAGCCCACCTGCATTAAACATGACATTACCTCAGCCGTGATGGGCAATGCAATGGGATATATTTATGTACCGCCGGTGGCTTCCTGGCACCCATGCATGCTGTCGGTCCACAGGGACTTCACAATAGGGAGTTGTACCTGCCTGTGTCTATGAATTAAAAATCCCGGTCAGGTTGGGGCATGCAGTGTGGGCCGAAGCCCACCTGCATTTAATCGGACGTTACCTCAGCTGTGATGGGCACTGCAATCGGATACATTTATATACAGCCGGTGGGTTCCAGGGAGTCACCCATGCTGTGGGTGCACATGGAATTCCCATTGCGGAGTTGTACCTGCCTGTGACTATTTATAAAAAACCGCGGTCTGACTGGGGCATGCAGACACCTTGACAGAATGAATAGTGTGTGGCACATAGGTTCCCCATTGCTATGCCCACGTGTGCAGCTCCTGATGGCGGTGGCACAGGATTATATTTCTCATTGCTTCTGTACAGCATTGTGGGCTATCGCCCCGCCCCTTTTAAAGAGGGTCGCTGCCTAGCCGTGCCAACCCTCTGCAGTGTGTGCCTGCGGTTCCTCCTCATGGCAGACGCACTTATAAATAGACATGAGGGTGGTGTGGCTATGAGGCCAGCGTGTGGCATGAGTGCAGCTGAAGGCTGCGCAGGGACACTTTGGTGTGCGCTGTGGACACTGCGTCGTGCGGGGGGGGGGGGGGGGGGGGGTTGGGCAGCATGTAACCCAGGAGAAGTGGCAGCGGAGTGTCATGCAGGCAGTGATTGTGCTTTGTTGGAGGTAGTGTGGTGCTTAGCTAAGGTATGCATTGCTAATGAGGGCTTTTCAGAACCCACTCTTGCCACTATTGTGGCTTAATAGTGGGACCTGGGAGCTTGAGATGCAGCCCAACATGTAGCCCCTCGCCTGCCCTATCCGTTGCTGTGTCGTTCCCATCACTTTCTTGAATTGCCCAGATTTTCACAAATGGAAACCTTAGCGAGCATCGGCGATATACAAAAATGCTCGAGTCGCCCATTGACTTCAATGGGGTTCGTTACTCGAAACGAACCCTCGAGCATCGCGAAAATTTCGTCCCGAGTATCGAGCACCCGAGCATTTTGGTGTTCGCTCATCTCTAATAGTGACCCATAGGATCCAAAATTTGTTTTTTTTCCGTAAAATTTATGGAATTTTTTTTTGCAGTGATTACCCCAGCCTTTTTTTTGTCCGCATTAGCAGTAAATATAGAGAAGTTTGGATGGCTCATAATGTGAGGCGCAGAGACTTTAAAATGTGACTCTTGTAGACAGATTATATCTGCTCCATATTTTAACACCTCTCTCCAGGCAGCCCTCCTCCTAAAAGGCGAATTCAAACCACACGTGTTAAAGGAAAAAATGTTTAATTACATTGTTTTTTTATATAGAGAGTGGTGAAACGGAATGTATCTATTCTATTGTGTCATGTGGTATAAGTGAAGGTATCAGGCCGCCTGCACATGGGCGGAAATCCCGCCGCGGGATTTCCGCCACTGAAAGTTTGCATAGGAGTGCATTACAATACGCACTCCTATGCAGACGGCCGCGGTTTGGCCGTGCGAAATTTCGCGCGGCAAACAAACCGCGGCATGTCCTATTTTTGTGCGGGGCACGCACTCACCCGGCCGCCGGCTCCGGTCTGCGCATGCTCGTCCCTGCAGGCTCTCGGGTAGGGTCCCGCCGCGAGAATTCTCGCTGCCGGATCCGACCCGCTCGTGTGCAGGCGGCCTAAATAGGAGTGTCTGAGAGCGGGAAAGCAGCCGTATCTTCAACCTGTGAGTGTGATCGTGTTCAGGGACCCAAGAGAGTGTTAACACAGAGCCACATGGAAGCACCTTTAGCTTCCATGTAGGTGAAGATGGAAGAGGAGGAGCGATATCCTGTAGCGTTTAGAGTGTGGATGTGAAGAAGTGAGTCTCAGCAACAGAAAGAGAGAGCAACCCCAGTTCCTAAAACAGGTACCCGTTCACACCACAGGCTTTTCCTGTGCGGCTGTCTATCATTAGGATCACCGCACAGAGGTACTCTAGTGAGACACCCACGCATCTGCTGTGCTGGGTGTATATTGGCTAAGCCTTCCGTTAATAATTGTTCTTGCGAGAGTGTATGTGGAGTGACCTTTACCGCCCTTACTCCTCCGGAGTGCTCCCTATCCAGGACCAGTGACAAACACATAACATGGACTGTAGGGCCGTATTTATCCTGTGTTTCCTCCTTACCTCTGAGTTATAGCCTGTACGTACGTAAAGGGAATTGTACCTGAATTACATGTTATACAGGTTTATTTCAAGTAAAAGTTATATAGTGCCCTAACCGTTCCTAGGGACCCGAGGTACTATATACCAGTCTCGTGCTTATTACTCCGCCATATAGAATAATGGTGTGTGGGAACTGTGACATTGTGAATAATATATACTACAACCCCCCTCATCCCCTTTATTGGCACTCCCTGCCAAAGAAGTGTTGAAGTTGGTTTGCGATCCTGCTCTGGCCTTGGCTACATGACATCCCTCAGAGACCAGAGCCTGGTAAGTGCCACCATGACGAGACAGCATTTATCCCTCCCAGCTCTCCACATTAGTCAGGTGCCCAGGGTCACCCCTCTGGGGTGTTGCACTACATGCAATGAACATTGTAAGCGGAGGGGGACCTGTGAGCATCTTTGGCATAGGGGCCCAAGCAGCTGCAATTGCAACCTCTGTGGGCCCCTGTGAGTGCAGTGGGCTTTGGCATTTGCTGTAAGTATTCAAGATGAAGAAGAATTTCTTGTGGATAAAATTCTGGCCTCTGGGATTTTTAAAAACAACTTGCAGTATCTTTTTCAGTGGAAAGGATATGAACTGGAAAAGCATTTTTGGAAACCAGAGTATAATCTTAAAATCCATAGTCTTAAAAAGACATTAAGAAAAACCAACCCCTAAAATGTCTAGAGGCCATCTTGGAAGGTGGAGAATACTGTCAGGATTCAAACATGGTGTAAGGTCGCTGCTCGTGTCTGCTGACCTTATCTGGTTCTGGGCATTTCCTAATGTCCCTCTGCTCTCCCTGTCTGCTTTCATCCAGCATTATGAGGGTTAACCAGCACTGAGAGGGTTAACCAGCTTTCTGGGTCTCAGCTCACCTGAGGGGTTAAATAGGCATTGCTCCCCTATTTAAACTGAGATGATGCACTTCCTGTTGCCTCTGCACTCTGTTCTGTCTTAGTTCTGTGTTTGCACTCTGATCTGTCTCTTGTCTGCCTCTTTGTGTTGGGTCTTTTTCAGGCCTTCTGTTCTGTCTGAGGCTTCTTGCATATATCTGTGTCTTGTCTGCTTCTCTGTGTTGGGTCTGTTTCAGGCCTTCTGTACTGTCTGAGGCTTTTTGCATATCTGCTCTGTTTGTGTATTTATTTTCTGTCAGTTCCCATTCCTGTTTACGATTGGCCTTGCTCTGTCCTGCATCTGTGTGCTCCTCTGTCTGCTGCAAGTTCCCACGTTTGCTACACTATCAGCGATAGTCAGACCCGAGGTTCCAGCACAAGGCCACCCTTATCAGGAAGATCGCCCTGCTTGCAGTCAGGTATCCTGGGGTTAGTTGTCTCGTTAGAGTAGGTACTGCAAGACGACGAGGACCTTTGAAGTTGGACTCGGGGGTTTAAGTGACTTGGCGAATTCAAGAACTAAATCCTTGTACTTTGATAGCAGTTCCATCTGGTTAATCGTGCGGGTATGCTGGTGAGTGTTCTGGTTGTTTGGCATCTGTCATTTCTCTGCCGGTCTGCGATTATGTCTCTTGGTTCTGAGTTCTGTCTATGCCTTCTCAGTTCTGCATGTATTCCTGAATCTGAGTTCGTTCTGAACACCTGTCTACAGTCCGTCTATCTGAGGAGTCAGCTACCAACCACTCCAGGACTGGCCTCGATCTGGTTGGTTGGTCCAGTGGATCCACATTCCATAAATCCGTAACACATGGAGACTTAGTTATTTAGTAGCACCAATCAGATTTACAGTCCAAGCTATCATGTCTATATGTCATCTACAGTAATTAGAAATGTTACATTCTTGAAAATTTAGATGAAAAGAATGTCAGTTGTTCCATTTGGAAAAAAAGCAATTGTCTTATACAGCTGAATATGGTCATATGTCTTCTGGCTGAGATGGGATAATGTTTATACCATACATCCAGCAGGGCATGGGACGGTTTATTAAGTGACATCAGATTTCCATCCAAATTCTATATAAACATGTATGCTGGAGGAGGTGGGAGGAACATCTGTCTGGAAACTTCCTAACAATAATTATACTATTAGAAGTACCCCATATCTGTATGAAGGCTAGTCGCAAACTTCTAACGTCAGCTGTCACAGGGGAGTTATTCAGAGTTCAACAGATTTGCGTTAGAGGAGTGAATGGCCAGTAGTAGTTGCTTTTCTGCCAACTCTTTGAAAATTACATCTGAAGAAATGATCTAAAACTTAACTGTGTATGCACATGTATAAATCAATGGATTCCCTTGTATATGTTGTAAGTCGTGCTGGCTATTAGACTGATTCTCAAAAGGAACTTACGTGACCCCTGCACTTGTGTGCCGTGTTCAGAGATTGCAATTTATTTGGTCAATAGCGCTTTGTTTTAAAGCTATTCTGTATTTGCACATAAATAACTATTTTATCTAATTCATATCATCTATTAAATACTTGTGTGCCTAAATTAGTCACAGCTTTTGTTCTGACTTAAGTAATGGCTCTGTGATGAATCCATCCTGTGATGCATCCAAGTGATGAGGAGTGCATCCACTGACTTATATTCAGATCTTTTTTGGGTACGTCAAGGTTTACGCAATTTTTATGACAAGAATAGCATTGCATTTTGTTGTCACTGTGCCGCCAGCACTGACGGTTCGAATGCATACACGGGTCTGGTATAATATCATGGCATGTGCGCAGTGTCATTCAGTGGTGAACATTGAGGAAGAAACATCTCCCCTTTGTTATAACACTGATAGCCTGGCTGAACTGTCTATCATCTCAGTCAGCCTATCATTGGTTTGCTTAAAGTATATATTCCTATTCCTCTCCGCAGAGGATGCCAGTAATACACGTGTATACTTGTTCTGCTCAGTAGACAGCTGTATTTTGCCTAAGTGCTTCTGAGTGTTTCTTTGTGTGCATTCCTGTTGCAGATTTTGGACTTCTGTTTACTTCTACAGGTCTCTCTCTCTCTCTCTCTCTGGAATTGACTGTAGTTGCTCTTAAACTCAGACCTCAGTTTTTTTGCTTGGCTAATCTGTCTTGCCCTGTCGTCATTTATTCCCTTTCCTCTATATTACAACCAGAAATGTATAGGGAATCAATTTAGGCTCCAGCTGTGGAGTTGCCGTTTTTGGGGCTGGTCCTCTATTTTCTTGGCAGGTCCAGTCAGGGCAGATCAAGAGAAAGATCCTAGGCTTTATCTCTGATTCTACCACCATGGGTTGTATTATCTTCCACTTCTAATGACCCAATAACCCTCTGTGTTTTACACGTCATTCAGCCTGTACCCGTCATCTGCCTCTTAAACTGTTGGTTGGTTTCCTCAACTGGACTGGATGAACTTGACAGCTATGACATCTTTGCTGTGCTCCAACAGATCCCTAACAATCCACTATCTCTGTCATAATTAAATACCATTGTAAGGCAGTCCATCAGGTTTACTTCAGGTTTGCATATCTCGTTTTTTTTTCACCTATGCCTTTCAACCATGATAGATGAAGACAGAACTTGGATAGTAACACAGAAATATAGAAGATTGTTGGGGTGATCGGCCCACTTTAGGCAGGGGTTTTTCCTCTTCTGGCTTTTACAGCTTTTAGGGTGATTGGCCCACTTTAGGCAGGGCTTTCCCACCCTTGGTTGTGTTTTGTGGTGGTTTATACATGGGACTTTCTGATGTTTATTCATCCAGTGTGGTCACTGCCTTGCTCTGTGCTGGGAGCAGTATATTAATGCTAAACATGAACATAATAGAATAATCAGCTTGAGTTTTTTCAGCGGGATCTTTTAACTTAAGTGTCACAATGGATCCCATTGAGCTGGTCAGCTTGAGGTTGATGATATGAAGCAACAAATGTTTTGGTCGGTCCCTAGCAATGAGGCTAAGTTAGACTTGCCTGATTACTTCTCTGGTAACAGGCAGGATTTTGTCACATTTCATGAGTCCTGCAGGTCATATTTCAAGCTGCTTCTCTCATCCTCAGGTAATGAGTCCCAAAGAGTGAGCATCATAATATCTCGTATACATGGGGACCCTTAAGCTTGGGCTTTTTCCTTGCCACCATCATCTGAAGGGCTCTCATCTGTGGACAATGTTTTTTTCTGCATTAGGTGTACTATATGATAATTTGGATAGGGTCACATTGCCGAAAGTAAAATTAAAAAATTACAACAGAGGAAGTCACCTATAGAAGACTTTTGCACAGAGATCTGCGGGTGGACTACATGGAACCCAGTTGAATGAGCCAGCACTAAAAAGTCACTTTTGTTTTGGGTTATCTGACAAAATTAAGGATTTAATGATTCAATATCCCATTCCTAAGACTCTTGACGAAGCTATGACTTTGTCCAGCCATATTGGTTGTTGGATGAGAAAGAGAATAAGTGAGCACTTAGAGGTCAAATCTTTGGTGACCACTGATTCAGACGAACCCAGGCAGTTGGGCCACTTTCCATAGAGAATAAACGCTGGAGGAAATATTTGTCTGAGAGCCGCTGCTTTTACTGTGTCCGGACAGGTAATTTTGTTCAGATGTATCTGTTTTGGAACTGTCAGCCAGAGAAACCAACTGGCCTGTAGGTTAAGAGGAAGATTCCTCTGGGTTCACAAATTGGCTGGGTGTCATGTTTCAGGTTGGTTGTTCCTACTAATTCTGAGTACAGGCAATTTTCCAGTGACTACATTTCTGTATAGTGGTGCTGGGATTAATTAAATGTGCAAAGATGTAGCAAAACAGTTTGGATTATTCTTAAAACTTTTAATTCCTGTTTCAGCCATTGATTCCACTCCTCTCTTTCAAAGGTATTTAAAATTTTCTGTTCCTGATGTTCATTGGAAATTGGAATGTTGTGTTTAGTATAAATTATTTTGTTTGTTTTGGAGACTCTCCAAATCAGACAAGTGGTGTTGGGGTGGCCATAGTTGAGGTTACATAATCCTGTAGTTGACTGGGAAAGGTGGCATATCGTTAAGTGGAATCCTACTTGTAGGTATAATTGTATGTCTAGTAATATAGTTTCAGCACAAGCTGAAGAATTACCAAAGTTTATCAAGGTTTTTTTTTAGGTGCATTTGCTAAAGAAGGAGTTGTTGAATTGCCACCACATAGAGTAGGTGAATGTGCAATTGATCTTATTTCAGGTTACAAATTACCTAAAAGTCGCATGTATAACCGGTCTGGTCCTGAGAGACAGGCCCTTAAGGAGTATATTGTCAAAGTATCTTATACACCCATCTAATATTATCAAAGGGTGTTATACACCCATCTTTAGCCACCAGATTAATTTTCATTAAGAAAGAGCATGCGGATCTACGACCTTGTCTTGATTTTAGAGAACTTAATAAGATTACCAGGCGCAATCACTATCTGTTACCACTCTTTCTTCACTTGTTTGTTCGTATATCAGGATGATATCCTTATTTATTCACCTCATTATGTCTCTCATGTCTAAAGCCCCATTCAGACGGAATGAATGTCGGGCAAACAATGCCCGACACTCGTCCCTACACATACTCGCTCCCGTGCTCCTGCACGGGAACTTGTATTGCTGGCTCACGGCGGGGCGGCAGGAGCAGATTTCAGTTCTCGCTCCCCCCACCCCACTCCATTCAGTTAACATAGTGTCTGTTCAATACTGAACGGCTGCTATTTACAATGCACTGTCATAGTTAAACTCATCGCTCATAGTTTATGCTGCATAAATGATGAGCAATGAGTTTAGCTATGACCAAGAAAGGTGCTTTTCCATTGAAATTTTCCACTAAAATGTTGAAAGCTTTTAATACCCTGAAAAAATGTTTTTCCACTGCTCCTATTCTTATACAGCCTGATTCCTCTAAGCCATTTGTTGTGTAGGTGAAAGCTTTGGAGGGGGAAGTAGAAGCAGTTTTGTCTCAAGTACAAGTGAGTTGACAAATCTATGTCCTTGTGCTTGCTTTTCATGAAAGTTCTCATCAGCTGAACATAACTATGACATTTGGGACAGATACGTTTTTGGCTATTAAATAGGCCTTTGAGGAATGGCGTCACTTCTTAGAGGGGGCTCAACCTATGGTGACAGTTTTTACAGGATACAAAAATTTGGTGAATTTGGAGTCTGCCAAGAAACTCACCCCAAGACAGGCCTGGTGGTCATTATTCTATTCTCGCTTTGATTTTGTTCTTACATATCGTCCCAAGGGCAAGAATAGGAAAGCTGATACTCTTTCTAGGAGTTTCGTACCGTTTTTTTCAAATGAACCTTGTGTTTCCATCCTGTCCGAAGACGTAGTTGTGTCGCTGTGACTCTGGATCTGGAGGAGCTGATTCGTAAGGCTCGGGATCTGGCACCTTTGTGTCTTCCAGATGGAAAGCTGTTTGTGTCTTTACACTTAAAGGGGTTGTCCCGCGCCGAAACTGGTTTTTTTTTTCAATGGGCCCCCCGTTCAGCGCGAGACAAACCCAATGCATGTGTTAAAAAAAAAAAACGTTTAGTACTTACCCGAATCCCCGCGCTGCGGTGACTTCTTCCTTACCTTACTAAGATGGCCGCCGGGATCTTCACCCACGATGCACCGCGGGTCTTCTCCCATGGTGCACCGTGGGCTCTGTGCGGTCCATTGCCGATTCCAGCCTCCTGATTGGCTGGAATCGGCACACGTCACGGGGCGGAGCTACGAGGACCAGCTCTCCGGCACGAGCGACCCCATTCACCAGGGAGAAGACCGGACTGCGCAAGCGCGTCTAATCGGGCGATTAGACGCTGAAATTAGACGGCACCATGGCGACGGGGACGCTAGCAACGGAACAGGTAAGTGAATAACTTCTGTATGGCTCATATTTAATGCACGATGTATATTACAAAGTGCATTAATATGGCCATAGAGAAATGCTGAACCCCACTTGCTTTCGCAGGACAACCCCTTTAAGATTTCTGTTACTATCTGAAATGGATAATTCTGTTCTGGCAGGACATCTTGGTATTAACAATACCAGGACACTGGTAACAAGAACCTACTGGTGGCCTTCTATGAGATGTGATGTTTATAGTTATGTGTCTTCTTGGGATATTTGTGCTAGAACCAAGTGCCCTCAGAATCTTCCAGCTGGGAGGTTGTTACCTTTACTGGACAAAGCTTTGCCTGCACTGGAGAAACCTCGGACCCACTAATCTATGGATTTTATCACTGATTTACCCACTTTAGAGGGGTATACAGTTGTTTGGGTGGTGGTGGACCGGTTCAGCAAGATGTGTCATTTAGGAGCCCTGCCTAGTCTTCTGAATGCAAAAACTTTAGCTAAACTTTTCACAACTCATATTGTCAGGTTGCATGGATTGCTATTTAATATTGTCTCTGATCGAAGTGTTCAGTTTGTATCTACATTTTGGTCACCTCTCCTTTTTTCTGTAATTATGGATACCATCCGTGTTTTGGTTCATTTTCCAAATTTCTCTCTGAGGTACCTGATGAGAATGAATTTTTGTCCCATATTTAGACAGTGTGAGAGGTGGTTCAAAAAAACCTTAGGAAGTCTGGGAGAGATTACAAAAGAGTGGCAGACAGAAATTGGTCGTAGGGTGTTAGTTTCCAAGTTGGAGATTTGGTTTGGCTGTCCACTAGGAAGATTAAGCTTAAACTGCAATCTTTTAAACTGGGTCTGCATTTCATCGGGACATACAAATTAAAGGGGTAATTTACCCTGCCACTTGCAGGTTAGAGATCTCCAGTTCTTTTAAGATTTCTGATGTCTTTCACAAATCCTTAATTAAGAAGTATGTAAATCTTGTGAATGGGCAATTTCTCCCTCCTCTAGTTTTTGTAGATGGGAGTCTTTAGTTTGAGGTCAGCTGAATAATTGTTTCATGTTATGTTAGAATCTCATTGCAATATTTGATAAATTGGCAAGAGTACGGTCCTGAAGAGAGGACTTGGCTTCCAACCGTGGATATCAATGCTGACGGTCTTGTAAAGAGTTTCCACTGACCCCTCCTCAGAGGACAGGTACTGTCGGTAAAACAATATAATGTGTGTATGGCTCACCTACTCAAGCAGTGTCCCAGCTGTATGCGAGGAGAGGTTGGAGCTCTGACCTGGTAATCCGCTAGCTCCAAGCGTTGTTGAAGGCATGAGGAAAGGAGATCCAAAAACAAGTCTGCTTCTTCAAACAAACTTCCTCTTTATTATTCCAAAGTTAAAAAATGGACATGCAACACGCTGAATGCGCTTGAGTTAAACAAATATCCTTTCTCAACTGCTGTTGAGAAAAGCTATTTGTTTAGCGGAAATGTGTTCAGCATTCAGCGTGATGTCTGTCCATTTTTTAACCTTGGAATAATAAAGAGGAAGTTTGGTTGAAGAAGCAGACTTGTTTTTGGATCTCCTTTCCTCATGCCAGGTACTGTCACAGCTCAACAGCCGCGAAAAGGTCGTTGCATAACAGCCGCAATGCGGAAACTGACTGCCAGCACAATGTCAGTCAGAGCCACTTTATAACACTTTTTGGGTCGTATATCTGTTATCTCTTAGGGTTCCCCCGTTTTTGCTGAAGGGTCAATGGGAATCATATGTTGAGATTCCCTTAGGTGTTTTGTGTTTTTCCTGGTTGGCCGATCTACAGGAATGGGGGTTTGTATATTCCAGCCTCTGCTCTTAAAGGTGCTGATTATTCATCTTATGTTGGTCAAGTTGGTTTCGTCCATATTTTTCCTGGGTGCAGGCATCCTGGTTAAGATAAGTTGCTGGTATATTTGTTTATATATTGGTGTTGTTTCTACATAGATAGTAACACAGTATGTTAGGCCGGAAGGAGACAATGTCCATCTAGTTCAGCCTGTTTCCAACCTCACTTGTTGATCCAGAGGAAAGCAAAAAAAAAAAACAAAAACAATGAGGCAGAAGCCAATTTAGCCCATTTAAGGGGAAAAAAATTCTTCCCGACTCCATAATGGCAGCAGAATACTCCCTGGATCAATATTTTGAAAGTTCCTACCTGACTCTAAGACCGGGATCAACAACCCCGCTGGTTATTTAATGTTGATATCCTGTAATATCATAGCGCTCTAAAAAGACGTCTAGTCCCCTCTTAAACTGCTTGATTTTGCCATCACCAGTTTCTCAGGCAGAGAGTTCCACAGTCTCATTGCTCTTACAGTAAAGCACCTCCTTCTGTGTTGGTGATGGAACCTTCTTTTCTCTAACTGTACAGGATTCCCTCTTGTTACCGTCACAGCCATGCATATAAACAAATCATGGGACAGATCCTTGTATTATCTCCAAATATATTTATACATAGCTATTAGGTCATCCCTTAACCGTCTTTTTTTCCAGGGTGAATAATCCCAATTTTGATTGCCTCTTTGGACCCCCTCAAGCACTGCAATATCTTTCCTGAGCACCAGTATCCAGACCTGTACACAGTATTCCATGTGGGGCCTGACAAGTGCCTTATATAGTGGAAGAATAATGTTCTCGTCCCTCGCCCCTATACCTCTTTTAATGCACCCGATACTTTATTTGCTTTTGCAGCAGCTAACTGGCATTGATTGATTGCTTCAGTTAAGTCTACAGTCTACTGGTACGCCCAGGTCTTTTTCCATATCACTTTTCCCTAGCAGTACCCCATTTAGTGTATATTGGTGACATCCGTGTCTCCAGCCCATGTGCATAACCTTACATTTATCAATATTGAACTTCATGTGCCATTTTTCTACCCAAGCCCTCAGCTTATCGAGGTCCATTTGCAGCCGTATATTGTCCTCCGTTGTATTAACTAATTTGTATAATTTTGTTTTGTCTGCAAATATCAATATTTTACTGTGCAGTTCCTCTATCAGATCATTAATAAATATATTGAACAGAATGGGGCCTAATACTAAACCCTGTGGCACCCTACTAGCAACGGTGGCCCAATCAGAGTACCAACCATTTGTTACCACCCTCTGTTTTCTATCTCCGAGCCAGTTCTTTACCCAGCTACACAGGTTTTCACCCAGACTGAGATGTCTTATTTTACATATCAAGCTATTATGCAGCACTGCTCAGGATTTTGTTGTTTTTACCTCCCTGTATTTCTATCCACAGAGATTCCACGTGTTCATCTACGACACCTATATCTTCTCATAGTCTCCGCATTAAATAGGATTTTACATACAGACATACCCTTCTCCCTTTCTGGTTCCCACGGTCTCTTCTGAAGAGATTGCAACCCTTTAAATTCACCGCCCAATTGCACTTATCATCAAGCCATGCTTCAGTTATTCCTACTATAACGTAATTTTCTTCGCACATTCTCGCTTCAAGCTCACCCACTTTACTGATCAAACTTCTTGCATTCATTGCTATACGGTTTATATGGCTATGGTTATTTGTATTCATTATGCTACTTATGGTCCTCTTAGCTATTCTATCAGTTCTAACTGTACTAACCCCACACCCTGCTCGACCTCCATTCCCATTACATGGTCCCAGGTCACTGTCTACTGTTGCGTCCTAAGAACGTGCAACCTCAATAACATAAATCAAAGGCACAACTGTGCAAAAGGAAACAAAAACTAAAGGGGAATGCTCTCCCTATTGTCCCCTAAAACGGGAGGGGGCCCTGCCTACTCGGCAGACCGACCGCACTGATAAGTGCGAGCCTGCACTCGAACCTGAGCCACTGACCTGTCCCTCACTGGGGGCCCTAGCACAAAACAAAAGGAGAAACAAAACAAAACCAAACAGTAAAGAACTTAGCTTCAAATGAAGAGCTTCCACCACTCTGTGTTGCTCCGACGCTTTCCAACATAAGACTGAAGTGAATTGACCAGCACAGGAGTAACAGTTAGCACTGCTTAAATAGGAGCAGAGCTACTTAGCACCAGGTGCTGACTGACATTAATCTTGCAACCACCACACCTCTCAGCTCCAGGAGAGGTAGGAATGCTGCTAAACCCTGGTCTGGCCTGAAAGCAAGGTGGGAACCTCAGAACGGCTGCAACAGTACCTCCCCTTCTGGGAGGGGCCCCAGGACCCTTAAGATCAGGACGACCAGGGTTTGATCTGTGAAATTTTTTGACTCGACGGGAGTCCAAAATGTGACTTATTAGCAACTGCTCCTCCCCATCCGCTAGCACAGGAGCTGGGGATGGAGGGTCATTCCCAGGACCAATGAATCTTTTGAGCAGAGATTTGTGGAAAACATTGTTAATTTTCATCGCCCTGGGAATTTCTAACTGGAAGGCCACCGCGTTAATCTTCTCAATTATTTTAAATGGACTGATAAATCGCGGGCCCATTTTAGCGGATGGTTGTTTGAGTTTTATATTTCTGGTAGACAACCAAACCAAGTCTCCAACATGGAATTCCGCCCCCTCTGGGCGGTGACTGTTAGCAACTCGCTTTCTCCGCTGAACTGCTCGCTGTAACTCTCTCTGGACCTCGGCCATAATAGGCCCAGAAGAATCCGGCTGCCCCAGTGCCGGAGCCGTAGCAACACACTTCTTCAATTTCTGAACCCTCTCAGGATCCATCTTAAAACCCTCTTGGGTATAAGCTTTGAGCGTCAGTCTCTCAGGAGGGGGTATGCGGCTCCTGGGGAACTCATAGTCAGGGAGAAGTTTAATAGCACAATCTCCCTGTCTGTGCGGTGGTAATTTGTCTGCCCCCACTGGGGGAAACCCCTCAGAGAGGTCAGCGATGACTTCCGGCAGCTCTTCTGTCTGAGTAGAAACTATATCAACAGAAACGCAACCGGACAGACAACCAGGGCTCCATTCAACAATGTCCCCCTTCTCCCAGTCTACTACCGGGTTGTGTAGACGTAGCCAAGGCAGCCCCAAGACTACTTGCGAAGGGAGGGATTCTATGACATATAATGTTATAATCTCCCTGTGGAACAGCCCAATTTTTAAACGGACGTTAGGCACACAAAACCTCAGACTTCTCTGCGATAGTGGAGCAGCATCCATGGTGGATACGGAAATGGGAAACTCCAGAGCCTTCATCTCTAAGCCTAAACGTCTGACCGTCTCCCAATGTATTAAATTAATACTAGCTCCACAATCCAGAAGGACTCTTATGGGGCTGCCCACACTATCAGACAGGATCTCAGCAGGAAGCACCAGTCTGGAGGGTGATATCCAGGCAATTTGATGGCCTAGAGGGACCCCTTCAGTAATCTCCCGGTCATCAAGTCCTGGCTGGCAATTATGACGGGGACAACACTGAGCCATGCGACCAATGCGGTTACAGGAAAAGCAACGACCTTTACACTGTACTTTGTTCCCATTCCTAGCCCTGGCAGCCAGAGACCCCAACTGTATGGGCTCCTCCCCATCCACTGATAAGAAGCCAGAATCTATGGAGAGTTCCTGATGTCTCTCCCTGATCCGTCTCCCAGCTTTGATAGCCAGAGACATGGCCTCATCAAGACTGCGGGGTACTGGATAACCTACCAGTACATTCTTGATTTTATTGGATAGACCCCAATGGAACTGGCTCTTTAAAGCAGGGTCATTCCACTGGGTTTCTGCTGCCCAACGTCGAAACCCAGCACAATAATCTTCGACAGAGGAGTCTCCCTGTCGTAAACGTCTGATATTCCCTTCAGCCACCGATATCTTGTCTGGGTCGTCATAGATTAGACCCAATGCAGCAAAAAAGTCATCCACCGAGTCCAAGGCCTCAGACGTTGGGGGTAATGAAAAAGCCCATGCCTGTGGCGCCCCCTGCAGTCTGGACATGACAATGCCCACCTTCTGGGCGTCGTCCCCTGAAGACACTGGACGCAGTCTAAAATAGAGCTTACAGGCATCCCGGAAGGATCCGAATTTCTGCCTATCACCAGAAAAAGTCGGGTAGCTCAATTTTTGGTTCCTTGCTGGGAACCTGCAGTGCAGTTTGTCACTGTTTTATCTCAGCGAGCTCAGCAGCCAGCATGCCAAGCTGGTGCGACAAAACCTCAAGGGGATTCATAGTAACAGCACAGAATCTCCCTGAGTAGGTAAGGGCTGGTCAATCTGTTGCGTCCTAAGAACGTGCAACCTCAATAACATAAATCAAAGGCACAACTGTGCAAAAGGAAACAAAAACTAAAGGGGAATGCTCTCCCTATCGTCCCCTAACCCGGGAGGGGGCCCTGCCTACTCGGCAGACCGACCACGCTGATAAGTGCGAGCCTGCACTTGAACCTGGGCCACTGACCAGTCCCTCACTGGGGGCCCTAGCACAAAACAAAAGGAGAAACAAAACAAAACCAAACAGTAAAGAACTTGGCTTCAAATGAAGAGCTTCCACCACTCTGTGTTGCTCCGACGCTTTCCAACATAGGACTGAAGTGAATTGACCAGCACAGGAGTAACAGTTAGCGCTGCTTAAATAGGAGCAGAGCTACTTAGCACCAGGTGCTGACTGACATTAATCTTGCAACCACCACACCTCTCAGCTCCAGGAGAGGTAGGAATGCTGCTAAACCCTGGTCTGGCCTGAAAGCAAGGTGGGAACCTCAGAACGGCTGCAACATCTACAATGTTTTCCCCCCTATTACTCTTTTTGCTCATCCCCCCAGTCCTTAGTTTAAACACTCCTATAACCTTTTAGCCATCTTCTCCCCCAGCACAGCTGCATCCTCCCCATTGAGATTCAGCCCATCCCTACTATAGAGCCTGTAGCCGACAGCAGTCAGTCCAATTCTCAGGAACCCGAAACCCTCCTTCTTATACCAACTCTGGAGCCACTTGTTTACCTACCAAAGCTCCCGCTTCCTTTCTGGTGTGGTGTGATACAGGTAGTATTCTCGAGAAAACTACCTTGAAGGTCCTCGCCCTAAGCTTACATCCTGGGTCCCTGAAATCGTTTTTTAGGGTCCCCCATTGACCACTAACTTTGTGATTGGTGCCAATGTGCACCATGACCACTGGATCCTCACCAGCCCCTCCCAGTAATCTGTCATCCTGATCTGTAATGTGTCGAACTCAAGCACCAAAAAGACAACACAGTTGTCCCAGTCTTTGTGGCAGATTGCCTTGTCTGTCCCCCTTATAATTGAGTCCCTCACCACTAGGACCTGTCTAACCTGCCCTGTGCTACCCTTCTTACTGGAGCAGTTATCCCCCTGGCGGTCAGAGGGCATGTCGTGCTGCAGCAGTGCTGAACCTGTAATGGCATTCCCCTCATCTGCCAACTTTGCAAACTTGTTGGGGTGTGCCAGTTCAGGACTAGCCTCTCTGGTTCTCTTCCCTTTACCACTTCTAACTGTCACCCAGCTAGCTGCCTGCTCCTCCTGCTCTCCCAATCTACCATCTGCCGCTGCATCCACCCCAGCGAGTATCTGCTCAGTGAGCAGCAAACTCCTTTCCAGGTTGCAAATGGATCTGTGTTGCCAGTTGCTGATTTAGATCTAGGATCTGGGCTTCCAAATGTGCGACATGCACGCATCTCGCACAACAGTATGCACCCTCGACTGGCTGGTCAAGGACTGCATACATTGAACAAGTATCTTCTGTCATTGCCCCTGCAGTGTATTGTTGCCATCTGTTTATAGACATTCTCAAGGGTGGAACCAATTTAAGGGGCTCAGGTGACAAGACCGTTACTCTTATCACCCCACAACTCTAATAATTTGTATATCTGTCTGAGATGGAACTGCGTACCAAGTTTTGCAGCGAAACAACTTCTTCTAGGGACAAGAGTGTTTTTGACAGAGTGTATATATCTGAATGGGTGCAAGAGAGAGAGAGAAATATATTTTCCTAGGCATACTTAAAGAGGTTTTCCAGGCAGCACTTGCTGTCAGTCCCAGAATACACTACAATTGGATGGGAAACCACTGCTCCGACCCCTATGTAGTGGTCCACACTCGTAATTGCAGACGCAGCTCTCATTCAAATCAATGGGACTCCAGCCTGCAACTAGAAGCACAGCTCCCCTTGATTTCAGGGAGAGCTATGCTTCCAATTTTGAGTGACAGCCAATGCACAGGGGTCTTACTGGCAGCTTCCACACTAATCCTAGTGTATCCCGGGGTTGACAGCTGGTGCTGCCTAGAAAAACCCTGTACATTCAGTTACTGTAGATTTTCTAACCACATCTGTTGGAAGTTTGTTTCAAGTATCTACTACTCTTTAATTAAATTAACGGCCATCGGGCTAACATTAATGAAAACTTCTGTGTTTATGACATATCAGAAGTTTTCTGAAACTGGTTTGCTAATACTTCCCTAGACGATCTCTACTTCATTTTTTTGTACAAATATGTTCACTGATTTTCCCATCCAGACACACATAGCAGAACTGTGGAGGCTTTTATACTAAGATGAGTTTGTCTCTATTTTGGATGGATGGCAGTTTAGCAGGAATTATGATCTACTAATGATTTAGGGATCCAATGACACTGTGTCCTTTTATCTAAATGTATCTGTTATATCAGAAAGAGCAACAATGGCAAAAATTGGTTCCATTAAGCAGAGTATAATGGTATAGACTAAACAGGATTCAGAAAAGACATTTTAAGATATTAGTGTTGTGGTCTGTAGACGTTTCCAGTTTATTATTCCAGTCTTAAGAAGCTGCATTAGCAGCAGTTTTAAAATTCTCCATATCCTGTATTTTGCTCACTAATAATCATTTACACTAAGTCTGGACTTGAAGTTGAATTCAATTTCTTCATGGCTGCCAAGGTAGTTTGCAAAATTTTTTCTCTTACTTTCCATATTACATTTTCAATGGATATCCTGTCTGCAAAGCTGTATATAAGTACTGGAAATACTGAATAATAAGTCGGTAGTGCAGTCTTGCTGGCATTTGTGCCTTCCAACGAGTCTCTAGTTTCCATTAATACAATCAGTCCCTGTAACACTTTGTTTGGATGACCACAAATAAAATCTTATTCATTTTCCACCTCGCTCTAGTGTACTTGTGCTCTCTCACTCATGACATATATGAGTATGCAGTGATACCTTGGGTTAAGAGTGCCTCAGCTTACAAGCTTTTTGACTTGAGAGCGGGCTCTCTCGAATTTTTGCTCTGATTTAAGAGCAAAAATTTGGTTTAAACTTTAGAAGCCTTGCTCTCAATGGGGCCGCTGCTGTGACGGTGGCCCCATTGAAAGCAATCGCCTTCCGCAACCCCTGCAGTGATTTTCAGGGAAGGGCTTTAAATATAAGCCCTTCTCTGAAAATCATCCCTAGCTGTATAAAAAAATATATACTCACCTGTCCGGAGCTGTTGGGTCTCAGACGTGTCTAACCAACGCTTGTTCTCCCTGCATTTTTAATCCCTGCCTGCTGAAAAGCTTCAGAGCTGTGCAGGGAGAACAATCGGTGACTAGATGCGCCTGAACCCTGGCAGCAGCGGACAGGGGAGTATATGTATTTTTAAATTTTTTTACTACAGCTAGGGATGATTTTTAGGGAAGGGCTTATATTTAAAGCCCTTCCCCGAAAATCACTGCGGGGGTACCGGCGTCCTATTGCTTTCAATGGGGCAACGCCATCCCCATTGAAATCAGTGGGGGAGCTTCGTGATCCGGAACGGCTTAATGGCTTTTCCATTCATTTCAGTGGGAAAAATTGATTTGACTTACGAGTGTTTTGGGTTAAGAGCTCTGTTAAAATTAAACTCTTAACCAAAGGCACCACTGTATAGATTTTCTCAAGCATTTTAAACTTATCCTGATTAACTATCACAACTCTGATCTTCTTGTAGCATAGAAGTGATAGGAATTAAGTACTGTTTACATTGAGGCTTAGGTGACTTTCAGCAGTTTGGTTGTCATTTTTTTGTGTTTTTTTTTCATTTATCGTCATCTACCGTATCATAGACAAAGTATTTCCATTTGGGTGATGTCTACAAACAGAATATAATATTTTCTTTTATTTTTGCATAGACATGATCTATGTAAGCAGGCTCTAGACTGGGCGTGATAGGAGTAAACAACACAAGGGATTGCTGGTATTCAGACAGGATTAAAGAACATGCTTAATGGAAAATAATATGTAACACTTCTGTATATTTGTTACATGGTAAACACAGCACTGCTTTCTTCAGTTTAGCATATTATATGCCTGCAATGCTTCAAATAAACATTGCATACAGGCATTTTTTTTGTGCATAGATGAACTTGAACATTTTTTTTTAATACTTTTGTGAAATGTTTAAAAACTTTTAAATCACTTTAAAGCCGGATGCATACAGGCATTTTTGCATTCTGAAATCCAGATTCCCCAGCAAATACTGCCCACAAATGCTATTAAAAAATGCTTTTTCCTCGAGTGGAAATAAATTGCGATTTTTCCACTCGCAGAGGAAAAATCGCAACATGTTTTATTATTTTAGCGTGGATTCTGTGCGGATGGCTTCCAGAATGATGTGGGAAAGGCAGAGTTTAAAAAAAAAATCTGTACTGCTCGTGTCCGACGGCTTGCCATGCGGACAATCTGCACTGCAGAGAAGATAGAGAAAAGGCAGGTACACGTAGATGCTGGCTGGACACAGGGTCAGATTCTGCTACAGGCTCCCATATGCAGAATCCGACCCGGTCATGAGCAGCTGGCCTAAGGCTTCCAATAAGGCTTTAGAATTGGGCATCGCATTGTGGGAAGGGTATACAGTAGGAGAGCTAGAGAGGGTTCAAAGGCAGGTTATTAGATTAACCCAATAGGGACCAAACACCTTAATATATGGCCCTTGATCCTGGCCTTTAATCTTGCGCCATAGTAAAAATACGGCATGAGATTAAAGCTCCTGAAATCTTGCAGGAGCAGGTCGGGTTCTCATATGTCTGTGACAGCCCAGGACTCGTAGCAGAAGACGAAATCAGTTTTCAACCACTTCTGCCTTCTCTTTTGTGTGTTTCATAGCGCTTTATGAGTGCTATGGAGAGAATAGAGAAAGCGGAAGTGACACTTCCGCTATTCGACCCGGCACTTACGTGATTACTGGGTGGCCACTGGCACAGAGCTGCAGGGACTTAGTAGACCCAGATCAGCTCTGTTAGTGACTCCAGGACAAAACAAATTTTTAAAAATTATAAATTCCTGCGCTTATAAGAGGAGTATTCAAACTTTCCTTTTTGCACCATATAGCTTTAGTCTTCTCTTCTGAGGTGCTCTCCTAACCATACTGTAAATACGGGGGTATATAACTGTGGCTCCAATAGATGCGGCTCCCATGAATGCCCCAGTTACAGTGGAAAAGTGTGAAATAGAAAAAAAATGACAGTGGGAATGCCCCCAGTGGTCTTATCTGATGTCATGCGGTAAATGTTAAAAAATAGTTTAAATAAATTAAAAAAATTACAGAATAAAATAAAAATATATAACGTATTTTTCCCTCTATAAAGGCGCACCGGACTATAAGACGCACCCCCTTTTTAAAGGGGGAAAATAGGGAAAAAATATTCTGAATTTACCCAGGGACAGCACAGGGGATAGTACCGGGTAATGAAGTGGCGGAGATCTGAAAAACTGGAGCTCCATGTCACAGTGGTGTGTGTGTGCGGCAGGAGGAAGGCAAAAAGAGGAGGCAGAGGCGAGGGGGCAGCAGCAGCTCCCGCTGGTGCTCACCGCCAATCAGTGGTACATATGGGCAGCAGTGGGGTGGAGAGAAAACAGCTAACTGATTGCGCATTTGTTCATGCGATCGCAAGTTTAATGCTCGATCGCGCTAACTAAATCGTGGTCACGCGAAAAGATAGCAATCTTGGCGAAATTTTGTCACATTTGCTCTATAGGACGCAGCAGCTTCCCCCCCCCCCCCCCCCATTTTGGAGGTCTTATAGATCGAAAAATGCGGTACACAAAAACGAAATTGACCCACCACCGAACAAAACCGGATGTACTATGTAATCCAAGAGTTTATAAATTATATATCAAAACACCTGAAACAAAATGGGGAATCCATTCTTGTGCTTTAATTTTAGTGTAAATATACTAATTTAAAAATAATTATGAATTTTAGCTTTTAACACAAAATAAAACAAAAAAAAAATGTTCTATAATCTATATGTTGCAGCAAAAATCATTTTGGTAGTTAAAGGAAAAAAGGGGCCTTAAAGCCACCACATGGGTACAATCCCTAAAAACTGGGTTAATAAATTAGTCGGAAGGCGCCTCTTGCAACTTAACTTTGTTCATATTTGAATAAAGATGCCTTAAAGGGGATTTTCTTAGTATATATATATATATATATATATATATATATATATATATATATATATACACACACACACACACAGTTTTGGGAAAACTAAGTCAACCCTTTCAAATTGCTGGTATTAGTGCAATATGTCTCCACCGGAACTATCGGTGGAGACATGGGTTTGGAGTGCGGACTTGCTGGGAATGCCCACAGCTGCTGATTGGCTGGTAATGCAGCTCCCCACTTACCCCTGTTAGGAGCCCTTTGAGGAGGAGGAGGTGGGGGGGACATCTCCGCAGTGAGGGGATACTCTGGCCTGGCAGCTGTATTCCTAGCCCTTCCTAATGCCTACCAAGATAGCAGCAGCAGCTCGCTGTACTGGGGCCGGCCGCCAC
Organism: Eleutherodactylus coqui; assembly: GCF_035609145.1. Lineage (NCBI taxonomy): Eukaryota > Metazoa > Chordata > Amphibia > Anura > Eleutherodactylidae > Eleutherodactylus > Eleutherodactylus coqui. Next base: position 136,418,261 of record NC_089839.1, on the reverse strand, counting down.
CACTGCCACCCCCCCCACACCGCAGCTGCGGGAGACGCTGACTAGCGATGCCTTTGTGTTGCAGCCACTGCTCACACACGCCAGGAGGATGCCACTCTCAGCCAATGGAGAAGCAGCTTCTGACGGGCAACGGCTATGCGCCTTTGTTCCTGACAGCCGCCATCACCGAGCGGTTAGGATAATGTGGACGGTCCTGGTGGGGGAGGTAGCTCTTTCTGCTTCCACACGAATGCCCGTCTGGTCCGCCATTAGCTGGGAAGCTGGCCATCTGTCGCCTGGAGGGAGGGAAGGAGCGCTGAGGCAGCATTGGCCACTGGAGGAGGTGGTGTGGGCGTGAGCTGATTGCCCGTCGCTCTGTGAAGGTGTGTGTCCATCATGCAATCAGCAGCTGTGGGCGTTCCAAGGACCTCAGCCTGGCTAACCCATGTATCCACCCATACTTCTGATGGAGACATATTGCACTAAGACCCAAATTGCCTGGATTTATGCAATGAACTTTCTACAGTAGTTTGTTATGTAAGTCACAGTTATGGACAAACACAAGCAAACCAAACTAATAACACACAAACAATTGCACTGTTTATGTCTTTTTGTGCACATTGAGTAAACATGCACAATGCAGGGAGTAAAAGTAAATGAACCTCTGTGTTAATGGCTTCTCCAAGAGCTAATTGGCAAAATGTGTTTTAATAGGGAGATAAGATTGAAGATGTGGGTATCATAAGTAATTCACCCATTAAAACACAGTAAAGGCCCTTTTACACGCAAAGAACATCACTTAAATGGCTTAATGAATTTACAACATTTTTGCATAAAACTACAAGTACAGATAATGGCTCTATTTGCCTCATTAGCTAAAGTAAACTTTGTAGAAGGAGAACTAGCTGTTTGCTCAGGTGGGCGTCTGTTTATGCGAGGGATTATCTGGCCTGCAGGATTCCATTGTCTTCTCCCAGCAGACTAAACAATGTACTCATTGTGTATGCAAGGCAAGCCGCTCAAAAGACTGAATGATTTCCATTTAAATGCTTGATGACTATTTTTATGCCGGATGAAAACGAGCGTTAAACGACAAGTGAACAAATAGCGCATGACTGCCCAAGTTTACATGTAATGATTATTGCTCACTTTCGGACGTTTAAATGAATTTTGAGTGATAATCATTCCGTGTAAAAGGGCCTTAAGGCACACAAAGCCCAATTAGTGGCAAATCTGTTCTTCTGAAGAAAGAAGATTGGTTAGTTTGAGCCTAGATGCAAACAAGTTTCAGAATACTTTAGAACACATAGCATAGAGACAAATGGAGCTGGAAAGGAGCAAAAAAAGAATTGCTAAAGTCCTGAGTGTTAGACAAATTTCCACAATGATCATGGGGCATACTTTGCCTCAACTGGGGTTCAATATCCGAAAACCGACATTAGTGCCCCCATTGACCCCATATATTTGCTAACAATGACCAGGAAAGATATCATTGCATCCTGGACACATGGCAGAAGGTCGTCTGGAGTGACAAATCCCATTTTCTGCTCAAACACATTGATGGCAGGGTCCACATAAAGTGTAAATAGCATGTAGCAGTATCCCATGGATGCACCATTGGGGTTTAACAGGATAATGGTGATGACTTTGTCTGGTGAGTACTTTCCTGCCATGGCCTAGGACTGTTGGTCATCATACCACAATCCTTGGATGTTGAATGCTACAGGTTAGCTGACCATGTGTACCCCTGTCTTCAGCACATCTTCCCCGACCACAGTGCCATATTTCAACAGGACAATGCTCTGTGTCATTGAGCTCAGATTGCTAGGGAGTGCAGGTCCTCAAAGTCTCAGGAGTGTAATCAAATGGAACATTTTTGGGATCTACTGGCAAGGGGTGTGAGAACTGCTCCCACTTATCCACAAAATATGCACCAACTGATGGAGGGAGCTGCTGCAGCAGGCATGGGTGAGTTGAGAATGGTGGATGTTTCCCATCTATTGGAATCCTTTCTCTAAGATCTGAAAGCTGTGATTGTCCAAAACGTTGGACCAACCTGTTATTGAGTAGTTGTTCCTAATGAAGTGATCCTTCCATGTAAATACTGTAGTTAAAATAATCACAAGACGCTTTACGCCCAAATGGTCTGAATGAGGTTATAGAAACTGTAAATACCTTCTGAAACCTCTTTTCTTTCATTCATTTACACATCATTCCACCGTTTCTTTTTCTGTCTTATAGATATTTACTTCCTCCTTTTTTATGTATCATTAGATTACATTGCCAAATTTGCATATAGTTATCGATTAGGATTAATTACTCTACAGATTCCTTATTCAGATTCACGTAATATCACAGTTGGATATTACTGCAAAAATATCATTGTATTGTCCATAAACTGACCTAACTCATAGCATAAAGTGCTTTTACCACAGTGATGCCTGCGCTATACAGCACTTTTCCTCTCTTTTCCCTATGGGTGCCTACCCACTAGCGATATTTTTCCTGCGATGCGAGAGCGAGTGAAAACACATGATTATGAAACCAATGATTAGCAATGGTTCCATACTCATTTGTGATTTTTTTACTCTTAAGTCTCGCAGCGCAGAAAAAAACTCAGTGTTTTCAATGGGACTGGTGGCAGCTGCGCTAGGCCCATTGAAAGCATAGGGAGTAAATTGCGGACTTCTGCCACAGCTGTGACAGCTATGGCAGAGGACTCCATCATCTCCGCAGAGACCACAGGGATGAAGGAATCCTCTGCCACAGCTGTGTCAGAAGTCCGTGATGCTATCCCAGTGCTTTCACTGGGGTCGGCACTGCTGTGGCCCCATTGAAAGCAGTGGGTTGCAGGCAACCCCTGCAGCTAAGATTTTCGGGGAAGGGCTTGAAATATAAGCCATTCCCTAAAAATCAGCCCTAGCTGTAAAAAAGGTCCCATAGATCTTTCCTGCCTTCATGCACCATGCATATTCATTGTATATTCACGTGATCACATTCCCTCTAAAGGGCAATTTCGTTCTGCAATACAGCCCAAAATAGGACAGGCTGCGTTTTCTTTCACACGCATAAAATACACATGTAAAAAACGCAGGTCGGAATGCCCAGATACAAAACATTTGGGATTAAGCTGTTTGTACTACATGTGTAAAAAATGCACGCATAATATGGAACGCAAATACGCTCGTATAAATGAGCCGTTATAAACGTCACTTTTAAGGAAACCAGAATGCTGATGTGTGCCTCGGTGGAAATGAGTTTGACACCCCTACTATAAGCTAATCCTGGAGAGTGTTTTCCAGGAAGGACACAAGAGAACATCAGCAGTTGTATGGCTTCCACAAACACATAGACAATAGTGACATACCCGTATATTGGGAGAACAAGGGTCACATGACGACTTTTATGTTAAGCACCACATAAGATGACAGCTGAAGAAAAGTAAGAGAAGTAGAGAGCACGAAGACTGTTGTGTAATGCCATAAAATAGTGTAGTCTATAGGACGCATGGGCTCTAAAGGACAGAGCACACGTACAACTTGCTCTCTCTGTTGCAGGTTTTTCCCTCCTTAGCTACTCTCATGCGTTTTGCTTGATGGTCACCTGTCAGAATTTCATGACATATCCTACAAATACCACATATCTATCTATGTTTGGAATACACCTTGCATTGACTTCCAAAGAAAATACCATTGCACTCTACTAGCAATATTATTTATAAGGGGAACTCTGACAGCACAACTGTGTATGGGTGACACTTATAAATAGAGGAGGGAAAAGGACACCTCTTATATGTACGTCGTATAATTATTATTTTCATGCAATCTTGTAACGTAAGTTGTAACTAGAGATGAGCGAGCACACTTGGATAAGTCAGTTACTCGAGCGAGCCTGGTCTGAGCGTGCTCAGGGGGAGAGGCGGGGAAGAGAGAGAGAGAGAGATCTCACTCTCTCCCCCGCTATCCCCTGCCCCCCAAACACGCTCGGACCAGTAAGCAGTTACTCGAGAAGAGCGAGGCTTGCTCGAGTAACTGACTTATTCGAGCATGCTTGCTCATCTCTAGTTGTAACCCGTATTTCTCTTGTGATTTCCAGCAAACACAATTGTAAAGGTTAAAAAACATTCATGACTTTTAGGTCTTCGTATTTAGAACAGAAAAGTAAAAAGTTGGGAATAAAGTAACTCAGCATAAAGCCACACACCCTTTCCATCCATTTAAACCTAGCTGGTATTTTTTGGTGGAAAAGAAAGAAATTTTAATGGAATGAGTGTCAGTGTTATGTGGTTTCTGTCAATTTATTGGAAGTTACAGATTTTTCAATACGTTATATGTAAAATATAGAGATGAGCGAGCACCAAAATGCTCGGGTGCTCGTTACTAGGGACGAAATTATCGCGATGCTCGAGGGTTCGTTTCGAATAACGAACCCCATTGAAGTCAATGGGCGACCCGAGCATTTTTGTATTTCGCCGATGCTCGCTAAGGTTTTCATGTGTGAAAATCTGGGCAATTCAAGAAAGTGATGGGAACGACACAGCAACGGATAGGGCAGGCGAGGGGCTACATGTTGGGCTGCATCTCAAGTTCACAGGTCCCACTATTAAGCCACAATACCGGCAAGAGTGGGCCCCCCCCCCTCCCAACAACTTTTACTTCTGAAAAGCCCTCATTAGCAATGGATACCTTAGCTAAGCACCACACTACCTCCAACAAAGCACAATCACTGCCTGCATGACACTCCGCTGCCACTTCTCCTGGGTTACATGCTGCCCAACCCCCCCGCACGACCCAGTGTCCACAGCGCACACAAAAGTGTCCCTGCGCAGCCTTCAGCTGCCCTCATGCCACACCACCCTCATGTCTATTTATAAGTGCGTCTGCCATGACGAGGAACCGCAGGCACACACTGCAGAGGGTTGGCACGGGTAGGCAGCGACCCTCTTTAAAAGGGGCAGGGCGATAGCCCACAATGCTGTACAGAAGCAATGAGAAATATAATCCTGTGCCACCGCCATCAGGAGCTGCACACGTGGGCATAGCAATGGGGAACCTATGTGCCACACACTATTCAATCTGTCAAGGTGTCTGCATGCCCCAGTCAGACCGCGGTTTTTAATTCATAGACACAGGCAGGTACAACTCCCTATTGTGAAGTCCCTGTGGACCGACAGCATGGGTGGCTACCTGGAACCCACCGGCGGTACATAAAAATATCCCATTGCATTGCCCAACACAGCTGAGGTAGTAATGTCATGCTTAATGCAGGTGGGCTTCGGCCCACACTGCATGCCCCAGTCTGACTGGGGTTCTTTAGAAGTGGAAACAGATACATTTATAATTCTCTGTGGACCCACAGCATGGGTGGGTGCCAGGAAGCCACCGGCGGTACATAAAAATATCCCATTGCATTGCCCAACACAGCTGAGGTAGTAATGTCGTGCTTAATGCAGGTGGGCTTCGGCCCACACTGCATGCCCCAGTCAGACTGGGGTTCTTTAGAAGTGGAAACAGATGCATTTATAATTCCCTGTGGACCCACAGCATGGGTGGCTCCCTGGAACCCACCGGCGGTACATAAAAATATCCCATTGCATTGCCCAACACAGCTGAGGTAGTAATGTCGTGCTTAATGCAGGTGGGCTTCGGCCCACACTGCATGCCCCAGTCTGACTGGGGTTCTTTAGAAGTGGAAACAGATGCATTTATAATTCCCTGTGGACCCACAGCATGGGTGGCTCCCTGGATCCCACCGGCGGTACATAAAAATATCCCATTGCATTGCCCAACACAGCTGAGGTAGTAATGTCGTGCTTAATGCAAGTGGGCTTCGGCCCACACTGCATGCCCCAGTCTGACTGGGGTTCTTTAGAAGTGGAAACAGATGCATTTATAATTCTCTGTGGACCCACAGCATGGGTGGGTGCCAGGAAGCCACCGGCGGTACATAAAAATATCCCATTGCATTGCCCAACACAGCTGAGGTAGTAATGTCGTGCTTAATGCAGGTGGGCTTCGGCCCACACTGCATGCCCCAGTCAGACTGGGGTTCTTTAGAAGTGGAAACAGATGCATTTATAATTCCCTGTGGACCCACAGCATGGGTGGCTCCCTGGAACCCACCGGCGGTACATAAAAATATCCCATTGCATTGCCCAACACAGCGGATGTAACGTCAGCTGTAATGCAGGTGGGCTAAAAATTAATTTGATTACACTGTAGGCGAGGGCCCACAAAAATTGCTGTATCAACAGTACTAATGTACATCAGAAAAATTGGCCCTGGCCAACCAAGAGGGCAGGTGAAACCCATTAATCGCTTTGGTTAATGTGGCTTAAGTGGTAACTAGGCCTGGAGGCAGCCCAGTTTAACGAAAAATTGGTTCAAGTTAAAGTTTCAACGCTCTTAAGAGCATTGAAACGTATAAAAATTTTTAAGAAAAATTATATGAGTGAGCCTTGTGGCCCTAAGAAAAATTGCCCGTTCGGCGTCATTACGTGAGGTTTCAGGAGGAGGAGCAGGAGGAGGAGGAGGAATATTATACACAGATTGATGAAGCAGAAATGTCCCCGTTTTGGATGGTGAGAGAGAACGATGCTTCCATCCGCGGGTGCAGCCTACGTATTGCTTAGGTATCGCTGCTGTCCGCTGGTGGAGAAGAGAAGTCTGGGGAAATCCAGGCTTTGTTCATCTTGATGAGTGTAAGCCTGTCGGCACTGTCGGTTGACAGGCGGGTACGCTTATCTGTGATGATTCCCCCAGCCGCACTAAACACCCTCTCTGACAGGACGCTAGCCGCAGGACAAGCAAGCACCTCCAGGGCATACAGCGTGAGTTCAGGCCACGTGTCCAGCTTCGACACCCAGTAGTTGTAGGTGGCAGAGGCGTCAGGGAGGACGGTCGTGCGATCGGCTACGTACTCCCTCACCATCCTTTTACAGTGCTCCCGCCAACTCAGCCTTGACTGGGGAGCGGTGACACAGTCTTGCTGGGGAGCCATAAAGCTGTCCAGGGCCTTAAAGACTGTTGTATTGCCTGTGCTGTACATGCTGCTCGATCTCCGCACCTCCCCTGCTACCTGGCCCTCGGAAGTGCGCCTTCTGCCACTAGCGCTGTCGGATGGGAATTTTACCATCAGCTTGTCCGCCAGGGTCCTGTGGTATAGCAACACTCTCGAACCCCTTTCCTCTTTGGGAATGAGAGTGGAAAGGTTCTCCTTATACCGTGGGTCGAGCAGTGTGTACACCCAGTAATCCGTAGTGGCCAGAATGCGTGCAACGCGAGGGTCACGAGAAAGGCATCCTAACATGAAGTCAGCCATGTGTGCCAGGGTACCTGTACGCAACACATGGCTGTCTTCACTAGGAAGATCACTTTCAGGAACCTCCTCCTCCTCCTCCTCCTCCTCAGGCCATACACGCTGAAAGGATGACAGGCAAGCAGCATGGGTACCGTCAGCAGTGGGCCAAGCTGTCTCTTCCCCCTCCTCCTCATCCTCCTCATGCTCCTCCTTCTCCTGAACGCGCTGAGATATAGACAGGAGGGTGCTCTGACTATCCAGCGACATACTGTCTTCCCCCGGCTCTGTTTCCGAGCGCAAAGCGTCTGCCTTTATGCTTTGCAGGGAACTTCTCAAGATGCATAGCAGAGGAATGGTGACACTAATGATTGCAGCATCGCCGCTCACCACCTGGGTAGACTGCTCAAAGTTTCGAAGGACCTGGCAGATGTCTGCCAACCAGGCCCACTCTTCTGAAAATAAATGAGGAGGCTGACTCCCACTGCGCCGCCCATGTTGGAGTTGGTATTCCACTATAGCTCTACGCTGCTCATAGACCCTGGCCAACATGTGGAGCGTAGAGTTCCACCGTGTGGGCACGTCGCACAGCAGTCGGTGCACTGTCAGATTAAACCGATGTTGCAGGGTCCGCAGGGTGGCAGCGTCCGTGTGGGACTTGCGGAAATGTGCGCAGAGCCGGCGCACCTTTACGAGCAGGTCTGACAAGCGTGGGTAGCTTTTCAGAAAGCGCTGAACCACCAAATTAAAGACGTGGGCCAGGCATGGCACGTGCGTGAGGCTGCCGAGCTGCAGAGCCGCCACCAGGTTACGGCCGTTGTCACACACGACCATGCCCGGTTGGAGGCTCAGCGGCGCAAGCCAGCGGTCGGTCTGCTCTGTCAGACCCTGCAGCAGTTCGTGGGCCGTGTGCCTCTTATCTCCTAAGCTGAGTAGTTTCAGCACGGCCTGCTGACGCTTGCCCACCGCTGTGCTGCCACGACGCGCGACACCGACTGCTGGCGACGCGCTGCTGCTGACACATCTTGATTGCGAGACAGAGGTTGCGTTGGAGGAGGAGGAGGAGGAGGGTGGTTTAGTGGAGGAAGCATACACCGCCGCAGATACCACCACCGAGCTGGGGCCCGCAATTCTGGGGGTGGGTAGGACGTGAGCGGTCCCAGGCTCTGACTCTGTCCCAGCCTCCACTAAATTCACCCAATGTGCCGTCAGAGAGATATAGTGGCCCTGCCCGCCTGTGCTTGTCCACGTGTCCGTTGTTAAGTGGACCTTGGCAGTAACCGCGTTGGTGAGGGCGCGTACAATGTTGCGGGAGACGTGGTCGTGCAGGGCTGGGACGGCACATCGGGAAAAGTAGTGGCGACTGGGAACTGAGTAGCGCGGGGCCGCCGCCGCCATCATACTTTTGAAGGACTCCGTTTCCACAACCCTATACGGCAGCATCTCAAGGCTGATAAATTTGGCTATGTGGACGGTTAACGCTTGAGCGTGCGGGTGCGTGGCGGCGTACTTGCGCTTGCGCTCAAACACTTGCGCTAGCGACGGCTGGATGGTGCGGTGCGAGACATTGCTGGATTGGGCCGAGGACAGCAGAGGTGAGGGTGTGGGTGCAGGCCAGGAGACGGTAGTGTCTGTGTCCTCAGAGCGGGGTTGGATCTCAGTGGCAGGTTGGGGCACAGGGGGAGAGGCAGCGGTGCAAACCGGAGGCGGTGAACGGCCTTCGTCCCACCTTGTGGGGTGCTTGGCCATCATATGTCTGCGCATGCTGGTGGTGGTGAGGCTGTTGGTGGTGGCTCCCCGGCTGATCTTGGCCCGACAAAGGTTGCACACCACTGTTCGTCGGTCGTCAGGCGTCTCTGTGAAAAACTGCCAGACCTTAGAGCACCTTGGCCTCTGCAGGGTGGCATGGAGCGAGGGTGCGCTTTGGGAAACAGTTAGTGGATTATTCGGTCTGGCCCTGCCTCTACCCCTGGACACTGCACTGCCTCTTGCAACCTGCCCTGCTGCTGCCCTTGCCTCCCCCTCTGAAGACCTGTCCTGAGTAGGCGTTGCACACCAGGTGGGGTCAGTCACCTCATCGTCCTGCTGCTCTTCCTCCGAATCCTCTGTGTGCTCCTCCCTCAGACTTACTGCCCTTACTACTACCTCACCGATAGACAACTGTGTCTCATCGTCATCGTCCTCCTCACCCACTGAAAGGTCTTGAGACAGTTGCCGGAAGTCCCCAGCCTCATCCCCCGGACCCCGGGAACTTTCCAATGGTTGGGCATCAGTGACGATAAACTCCTCTGGTGGGAGAGGAACCACTGCTGCCCAATCTGAGCAGGGGCCCGAGAACAGTTCCTGGGAGTGTTCCCGCTCCTGAGCATGTGTCATTGTAGTGGAGTGAGGAGGCTGGGAGGAAGGAAGAGCAGCAGCCAGAGGATTCGGATTTGCAGCACTGGACGGCGCAGAACTGTGGGTGGATGATAGCTTGCTCGAAGCACTTTCTGCCATCCACGACAGGACCTGCTCACACTGCTCATTTTCTAATAAAGGTCTCCCGCGTGGACCCATTAATTGGGCGATGAATGTGGGGACGCCAGAAACGTGCCTCTCTCCTAATCGCGCAGCAGTCGGCTGCGATACACCTGGATCAGGAGCTCGGCCTGTGCCCACACCCTCACTTTGGCCTACGCGTCCTCGGCCACGTCCACGTCCTCTAGGCCTACCCCTACCCCTCAGCATGCTGTATTACCAGTGATTTCCCAGGCAGGAAATAAATTGGCGCAAGCCTGCAGGACAAATAGAATTTTTCCCTTTTTTTTAAAGAAAAGGCCCACTGACTATATTCAATCAGATAAGAAATCTGTTCCACAGAAATGCAGTTATATGAAGTGCAGCAGAGCGGTGATTTTCCCCAGGCAGGAAGGAAATAAATTGGCGCAAGACTGCTGTTAAACGTAGCTGGCTGCGTATGATTTTTTTTTTACTACCTCCACCAACCACACACGTACACAGAACGCTGAGGACTGACAGAGGCAGGTCACATAGAATTTTTCCCTTTTTTTTAAAAGAAAAGGCCCACTGACTATATTCAATCAGATAAGAAATCTGTTCCACAGAAATGCAGTTATATGAAGTGCAGCAGAGCGGTGATTTTCCCCAGGCAGGAAGGAAATAAATTGGCGCAAGACTGCTGTTAAACGTAGCTGGCTGCGTATGATTTTTTTACTATCTCCACCAACCACACACGTACACAGAACGCTGAGGACTGACAGAGGCAGGCCACATAGAATTTTTCCCTTTTTTTTAAAGAAAAGGCCCACTGACTATATTCAATCAGATAAGAAATCTGTTCCACAGAAATGCAGTTATATGAAGTGCAGCAGAGCGGTGATTTTCCCCAGGCAGGAAGGAAATAAATTGGCGCAAGACTGCTGTAAAACGTAGCTGGCTGCGTATGATTTTCTTACTATCTCCACCCACCACACACGTACCCAGAACGCTGAGGACTGACAGAGGCAGGCCACATAGAATTTTTCCCTTTTTTTTAAAAGAAAAGGCCCACTGACTATATTCAATCAGATAAGAAATCTGTTCCACAGAAATGCAGTTATATGAAGTGCAGCAGAGCGGTGATTTTCCCCAGGCAGGAAGGAAATAAATTGGCGCAAGACTGCTGTTAAACGTAGCTGGCTGCGTATGATTTTTTTTTTACTATCTCCACCAACCACACACGTACACAGAACGCTGAGGACTGACAGAGGCAGGCCACATAGAATTTTTCCCTTTTTTTTTTAAAGAAAAGGCCCACTGACTATATTCAATCAGATAAGAAATCTGTTCCACAGAAATGCAGTTATATGAAGTGCAGCAGAGCGGTGATTTTCCCCAGGCAGGAAGGAAATAAATTGGCGCAAGACTGCTGTAAAACGTAGCTGGCTGTGTATGATTTTTTTACTATCTCCACCCACCACACATGTACCCAGAACGCTGAGGACTGACAGAGGCAGGCCACATAGAATTTTTCCCTTTTTTTTAAAAGAAAAGGCCCACTGACTATATTCAATCAGATAAGAAATCTGTTCCACAGAAATGCAGTTATATGAAGTGCAGCAGAGCGGTGATTTTCCCCAGGCAGGAAGGAAATAAATTGGCGCAAGACTGCTGTTAAACGTAGCTGGCTGCGTATGATTTTTTTACTATCTCCACCCACCACACACGTACCCAGAACGCTGAGGACTGACAGAGGCAGGCCACATAGAATTTTTCCCTTTTTTTTAAAGAAAAGGCCCACTGACTATATTCAATCAGATAAGAAATCTGTTCCACAGAAATGCAGTTATATGAAGTGCAGCAGAGCGGTGATTTTCCCCAGGCAGGAAGGAAATAAATTGGCGCAAGACTGCTGTTAAACGTAGCTGGCTGCGTATGATTTTTTTTTTACTACCTCCACCAACCACACACGTACACAGAACGCTGAGGACTGACAGAGGCAGGTCACATAGAATTTTTCCCTTTTTTTTAAAAGAAAAGGCCCACTGACTATATTCAATCAGATAAGAAATCTGTTCCACAGAAATGCAGTTATATGAAGTGCAGCAGAGCGGTGATTTTCCCCAGGCAGGAAGGAAATAAATTGGCGCAAGACTGCTGTTAAACGTAGCTGGCTGCGTATGATTTTTTTACTATCTCCACCAACCACACACGTACACAGAACGCTGAGGACTGACAGAGGCAGGCCACATAGAATTTTTCCCTTTTTTTTAAAGAAAAGGCCCACTGACTATATTCAATCAGATAAGAAATCTGTTCCACAGAAATGCAGTTATATGAAGTGCAGCAGAGCGGTGATTTTCCCCAGGCAGGAAGGAAATAAATTGGCGCAAGACTGCTGTAAAACGTAGCTGGCTGCGTATGATTTTCTTACTATCTCCACCCACCACACACGTACCCAGAACGCTGAGGACTGACAGAGGCAGGCCACATAGAATTTTTCCCTTTTTTTTAAAAGAAAAGGCCCACTGACTATATTCAATCAGATAAGAAATCTGTTCCACAGAAATGCAGTTATATGAAGTGCAGCAGAGCGGTGATTTTCCCCAGGCAGGAAGGAAATAAATTGGCGCAAGACTGCTGTTAAACGTAGCTGGCTGCGTATGATTTTTTTTTTACTATCTCCACCAACCACACACGTACACAGAACGCTGAGGACTGACAGAGGCAGGCCACATAGAATTTTTCCCTTTTTTTTTTAAAGAAAAGGCCCACTGACTATATTCAATCAGATAAGAAATCTGTTCCACAGAAATGCAGTTATATGAAGTGCAGCAGAGCGGTGATTTTCCCCAGGCAGGAAGGAAATAAATTGGCGCAAGACTGCTGTAAAACGTAGCTGGCTGTGTATGATTTTTTTACTATCTCCACCCACCACACATGTACCCAGAACGCTGAGGACTGACAGAGGCAGGCCACATAGAATTTTTCCCTTTTTTTTAAAAGAAAAGGCCCACTGACTATATTCAATCAGATAAGAAATCTGTTCCACAGAAATGCAGTTATATGAAGTGCAGCAGAGCGGTGATTTTCCCCAGGCAGGAAGGAAATAAATTGGCGCAAGACTGCTGTTAAACGTAGCTGGCTGCGTATGATTTTTTTACTATCTCCACCCACCACACACGTACCCAGAACGCTGAGGACTGACAGAGGCAGGCCACATAGAATTTTTCACTTTTTTTTAAAGAAAAGGCCCACTGACTATATTCAATCAATAATATATGTCTTCTGGCCCTGCCTACAGAATTCTCTCCCTGTAGTATTACTGCAGGGCGCAATGCTCTGCACAGCCGATTTTGAAAAAAAAAAGATGCAACACTGCTAACAGCAGCCTGCACAGTACTGCACACCGTTAAATGTGGCCCTAAGAAGGACCGTTGGGGTTCTTGAAGCCTACACTCACTCCTAACACTCTCCCTGCCTAACCACCACTTCTGTCCCTGGACTGCAGGGCGCAATGCTCTGCAGACAGCCGATTTTGAAAAAAATAAAATTGTGCAACACTGCTAACAGCACCCTCCACAGTACTGCACACGGATAGATGTGGCCCTGAGAAGGACCGTTGGGGTTCTTGAAGCCTACACTCACTCCTAACACTCTCCCTACAGCAGCACCAGCAGCAGCACTTTCCCTCAGCTAACTCACAAGGCATCTGAGGCGAGCCGCGGGAGGGGCCGACTTTTATTCTCGGGTGACATCTGATCTCCCCAGCCACTCACAGCAGGGGGGTGGTATAGGGCTTGAACGTCACAGGGGGAAGTTGTAATGCCTTCCCTGTCTTTCAATTGGCCAGAAAAGCGCGCTAACGTCTCACAGAGGAAAGTGAAAGTAACCCGAACACCGCGTGGTGCTCGTTAAGAGTAACGAGCATCCCGAACACCCTAATATTCGCCCGAGCATCAAGCTCGGACGAGTACGTTCGCTCATCACTAGTAAAATACATATGTTGTATGCAAAAAATCTACTGGGACTAAAATATTTAAAACACAAATAAATTAAGGTAAAATAAATGAAACAGGAATCTACACAATTTTTTAAAGACACTTTTTTATTATACAATGGGTACAAGTATAAAAAAAAATTTACCAAATATTTACATTTTATGAACATATTTTTTATCCAAAAAACCCCAAACAGCCTCCTTCACCCCTTGTTAGTCATCTCTCAACCTATTTCCCTTCCGCCAATGACAATACTAATAGGTGGGTAGAGCTTCTGGAGTGTAAGAACTATGAGAGAATGGAGACAAGTGTTGCTGCCCTCCCAGTGACACTGCAGAGCCAGCAGACTTTACTGGTGGCAGGTGCATGGAGGAGAGGAAAAAAGAACTAGGATCTTGGCACGAAACGCAGGGGTATAGTAGACTTGAGAATGGTGAATAGTGAAGACCTTTATTTGATGCCAGCACATGACACGTTTGAGGCAACACAGCTTCTTTTTCAAACAGCTGGATTAAATAGTATACATTGAAATAAGTGGAATAGTGAATAGTAAAAGTAGTCAAAACACAAAGGAACGAAAATAAACATACATGAATGAAATTAAGATCCAACTTCATTTTACATGACATTTAAAATCTCATTAAGGCTTCCTGTCCACAGGCGCTTTTGCATTGCGTTCCCGGCAGCGATAATCCAGCCTCGTGGAACGTAATGTATGCTTTCCATAGTGTTGCTGTGGAAAGTGCAGACCCCTGTCCACGAGTGGAGAATCATAGCAATTCTCTGCTCGCGGCCGGAAAATCGCAGCATGCTGCGAATTGCCGCGATTCTCTGCGGAGAGTCTATCTGTCAGATAAGCTGACCGCAGAGATCCATCTGCTGGCTCCTGCTCCCGGGCAGCGGCTCCTTCGGGGAAGATCCACCGTGGGATACCGCAACGCCCGTGGACAGGCAGCCTAAGAAAATTTCACGATTAAATAAATTTTCAGTGATTGAACATGCAGAGGGGTTTGAATTGACATTTCCATATTTCCTTAAAAAGGTGAAACAAAATACCCATAACCTTTTATACGTATAAAAGGTTATGGGTGTTTTGTCCCAAGACTACTTTTACTACTCACTATTTTACTTATTTTAACTCTTACCATATAGTTCAGCTATTTGAAAAACAGGCTATGTTGCCTCAAAATGCATCATGTGCTGACATCAAATAAAGTTCTTCACTATTCTCAAGTCCACTATTCCCTTGTGTTTCGTGCCAAGATCCTAGTTTTTCCCCTCTCTGTTTTAATACCTCCAATAGTAGTAGATCTTATAGAAGAGGAGGAAATGTAAAATAAATGACACTTATTGATAGTCACTGGTAAATATAATTGTATTTGAATAGCTTATGAATTTAGAATAAATTATATTATATTTTATATATATATATATATATATATATATATATATATATATATATATATATATATATATACACACACACATACATACATACACTGTGCATATATATCTATATATATAAAGCTGAAAGCCCTCACTTGACTGACTCACTGACTGACTCACTGACTGACTGACTCGCCAAAAGTTCTCCAACTTCCCGATATCGTAGAAACATGAATTTTGGCGCAAGCATAGATTATCTCCAAAATAGGAAAAGAAATTGGGTCCCAACTCGATTATTCAATTCTAGCGCAAAAGAATTGGTGTCGAAATTTTACGTACATAATCTAAATCTGTCACTTCCCAATGCCTTAGAAACTTAAAATTTGGCACGGGCATTGATTATATCATAAATAGGAAAAGCTAATGGGTCCCAACCCGATTATTCAATTCTATGCGCAAAAGAATTAGCGTCCAAATTTTACGTACGGAATCTAATTTTCTCACTTTCCGGTGTCATAGAAACGGGAAATTTGGCACGAGCATTGATTATGTCATAAATAGGAAAAGTTCATAGGTCCCAACTCGATTTTTCAATTCTATGCGCAAAAGAATTAGCGTCAAAATTATACGTGCGGAAGGTAATTTTTTCACTTTCCGGTGTCATAGAAACGGGAAATTTGGCACGAGCATTGATTATGTCATAAATAGGAAAAGCTAATGGGTCCCAACTCCATTATTTAATTCTATGCGCAAAAGAATTAGCGTCCAAATTTTACGTGCGGAATGTAATTTTTTCACTTTCCGGTGTCATAGAAACGGGAAATTTGGCACTAGCATTGATTATGTCATAAATAGGAAAAGCTAATGGGTCCCAACTTGATTATTCAATTCTAGCGCAAAAGAATTGGCGTCAAAATTTTACGTGCGGAATGTAGTTTTTTCACTTTCGGGTGTCATAGAAACGGGAAATTTGGCACGAGCATTGATTATGTCATAAATAGGAAAATCTAATGGGTCCCAACTCGATTATTCAATTCTAGTGCAAAAGAATTGGCGTCGAAATTTTACGTGCGGAAGGTAATTTTTTCACTTTCCGGTGTCATAGAAACAGGAAATTTGGCACGAGCATTGATTATGTCATAAATAGGAAAAGCTAATGGGTCCCAACTCCATTATTCAATTTTATGCGCAAAAGAATTAGCGTCCAAATTTTACGTGCGGAATATAAATTTTTTCACTTTCCGCTGTCATAGAAATGGGAAATTTGGCACGAGCATTGATTATGTCATACATAGGAAAAGCTAATGGGTCCCAACTTCATTATTCAATTCTATGTGCAAAAGAATTAGCGTCCAAATTTTACGTACGGAATGTAATTTTTTCACTTTCCGGTGTCATAGAAACGTGAAATTTGGCACGAGCATTGATTATGTCATAAATAGGAAAAGTTAATAGGTCCCAACTCGATTATTCAATTCTAGCGCAAAAGAATTGGCGCCGAAATTTTACGTGCGGAATGTAATTTTTTCACTTTCCGGTGTCATAGAAACGGGAAATTTGGCAGGAGCATTGATTATGTCATAAATAGGAAAAGCTAATAGGTCCCAACTCGATTATTCAATTCTAAGCGCAAAAGAATTAGTGTCCAAATTTTATGTACGTAATCTGATTCTCTCACTTCCTGATGTCATTTTATATAAAGGAAACGTCGCATGGTTACCTCCCCGTGGTGTTTCCTGGGTAACGCAGAGAACTATGCAAAATGGTGAACATATGTTTTTCCTCAGTATCTTTAAAGTAACCACAACTTCATAAGATTTTCCGTGTGAACACCAGATAAACACCAGTACCAAATTAACTCGGGCGAAGCCGGGTATATCAGCTAGTATATATATATATATATATATATATATATATATATATATAATTCTTAAAACATTTAAAGTACAATTATATCTACTGTGTTTTCCCGAAAATAAGACACTTTCTTATATTAATTTTTGCCCCAAAAGAGGCACAGCGTCTTCTTTTCGGAAAGGAAGGGGAGGGTCCTATAATACTTACCTAGCAGTCGGCGTTTGAGTCCCCCACTCTGGGCCTTGTCATTGCTGCAGGCTGCCGTGTTTTCCTGAACGTCAACAGAGCATTTCTTCCTGGAAGCAGGGCTTGAATACCCCGCCTACAGCAAGCTAATGCTCTGATTGGTTAATCAGAGCCGATGCTCGATTAAAGAATCATAGCCATTTAATGATATCATTCAATGAATGGCTGTGATTGGTTAATCAAGTGCCAGCTCTGAGTGGCTGACACGGTGCTCGATTAACCAATCAGAGCATTAGCTTGCTGGAGGCAGGATATTCAAGCCCTGCTACCACGAAAAAATGCTCTGTCAGCGTTTAGAAACACGACAGCCTGCAGCAGCGTGGCAAGGGACCCCAACGCTGGCTACTAGGTCAGTATTATATTTTTTTTTTTATGTCATCCAGCTAGGGCTAGGGCTTATTTTTTGGGGAGGGCATATATTTCAGCCCCCTCCCACCTGTGGGGGGGGGGTAGCTCTTATTATCGAGGAATCACAGTATACATATATATGTCATCATCAGTGCCAGCTTCTCGCTGATGCCCCAAGAAGACCATCTAGAGTGGAAGTCCATCATGAGCAGAAGAACATCAAGACTAGGCAGAACAAAGATCAGAAAGTCATCAGGAGAAGGTTCAGCATATCCTTCACCACATCAAAATGGATGATTGTTTGCAAATTGCATAAATCTGGTAAAAGGTGGTATACAAATTAAAATTTTACGTATGGCATTGGAACAAGTAAAGTCCGTGGCAGCATGGGTAGATGCAAATAAAACATAACTTTTATTCCCCCATTGTACAAAGCTGCAACATTTCGATCTTAGGATAGATCTTTGTCAAGCAGACAAACATATGGCTTGAAATGTGCTTGTCCATGTCAGGTGCACCACATGCCCAGAAAAGGACATTACGATACTGTATATATCTATGCTATGATTATTTTACTACATGTATATATTATAATAACTATACATATAATGGGCCCAGTGAACAGCTGATTGATGGGGATCCCAAGTGGTGGACCTCCACTTATCTTTTATGCTGACCTATCCTGAGTATAGGTCATAGTGAAAGGGGTTTTCAGGGCAGCGACAGCTGTAAGTGCCAGGATACACTGGGGTCAGAGTGGAAGCCTTCAAATCTCCTTTAAGTCCCAGAAAACACCTTTCTCTTTAAGAAACAGCCTGTATTTTCCACAGCTTGAAGAAATAAAACTTTGCTAGAAGGACACAGAGCTAGAATCTGACATGAATTTAGATGGAGAGCAGCATATCCTCATTAGAGAACCTGTCTGAAGCTGACACCTCTCAAATCTCTAGAGCTTTCCTGAAAAATACCTGGAACAAGCTTTATTCTCTGCATAAAAAGAACTTTCTGGCATAAAGGCCAATGTGAAGCATATTGGCAACAGAGCCTCTGGAAAATCTTCAAATGGCCATTTTGGC
The DNA here is from genome assembly GCF_035609145.1 of Eleutherodactylus coqui. Taxonomy (NCBI): domain Eukaryota; kingdom Metazoa; phylum Chordata; class Amphibia; order Anura; family Eleutherodactylidae; genus Eleutherodactylus; species Eleutherodactylus coqui. The sequence goes on along the minus strand of NC_089839.1, from coordinate 136,399,594 downwards.
ACACAGTGAAGCCACTCAAAACAATATACAAGCTCAGCAAGAGCATGAAAATGATGTACTCCTCATGATAAAACATCAGGAGAATCATAGCCATAGAAAGAATATAAGACTGAGGTGTGTCTGATCCATGAAGCCCTCTTGACTAAAGCTATGACACTATTCTCCAACCAACTTACTATCTGCAGTTATTACAAGAGACTTTGTCACTTACATTTGCTAGTCCTATCCCAAACACAATTTTCTTTAAGGCTCCATAATATTCACTTTTTGAACTGGGATGCTGAAGCCCATCCGTGGAATTAACTCAGGGGGCCCACTTTAAATTTAGGGTTCATTCACAACATATTTTAAACTACATGCCAGGGTTTCATCTTAGGGCGCCATCTGAATACTTGAAAACATGATTCAGGCGGAATCTCAAAGGGAACCATTTTTTTTTTCATTGCAACATTCCAACAATCCTTACTTTTTTCATTTTGCCATTGGCATAGCCATACGAGGGCTTGTTTTTTTCCAGTGACACCATTTGAGGGTATATATCATTTTTGATTCACTTTTATGCAATTTTTGGAGGGAGAATGGGAAAATATGTAAGTTTGGGGAGCAGGAAAGGGGAATTCCCCAAGCAGTTTTAGCAGTTTTGTCTCTGGAAGGAAACGAACAGTGCCGAATGAACCCCATTGACTATAATAGGTTCCGCCCGCTTTTCCCCCCAGCTGCCCAGATATTGGATGGGAGAAAAAGTGATGCATGCAGTGCTATTTCTTCCGGTATTTTCAGCCGCATCTGTGACGGAACCTTAGGTACCTTGTTTGTTATTGACCACAGAATCTGGGGTGGATTTAAGGACTGGGATTTTAATTATCTTTGATCCAACTGTTAGAGTGGGATGTCAGCTGGCACCAACATATAATGGTGTGAAGTTATATTTTAAATACCTATGAATTACCATATAATTATGTTACAGTGATAGGGATCCACACTATCACTATTAAGGTTATACCGGCACTATGGTGATTCGCAGGAAAAACAACTACAACTTCCAGCAGGTCCTAAAGGCCTGTCGCTGTCAGGACATGCTGGGAGGGAGTTGTAGGTCCCAAATGGGAAGAGGAAAACAAAAATTGACAATGAGTGTATTTTGAGCTATTTGTCTTTGGAGGCGACTGGGACAATCATGTTAGTTTTTCCTAGCAGCCTCAGACTGGTGGGCCCCTATTCATCATTGTCCTCACTGCATCTCCATCCTAACTGTAAGATCCCCCTTACGCACTTTGCAGCGAACTCTAGGATGTTGATCAGCTCTAAGTATAGGTTGTCTATCTGCAGTATCAGCGTTTCCCCTGACCTCATGAAACAATCTGCCAAATTGCTCGGAGGATGGCCATCACCGATGCTGCACTGATTCAGTACAGTTAGACACAACGATTATCGCTCAAAAGATGGCTTAAAGCGATTTTTGAGTGAAAATCGTTGTGTCTAAATCTGCCTTAGGGTGCATTCACACGAACGTATATCGGCTCGGTTTTCACGCCAAGCCGATATACGTCGTCCTCATCTGCAGGGGGGGAGGATGGAAGAGCCAGGAGCAGGAACTGAGCTCCCGCCCCCTCTCTGCCTCCTCTCTGCCCCTCTGCACTATTTGCAATGAAAGGAGCTGGGATGGGGGCGGGGCTAAGTTCTGAGAATTAACCCTGCCCCGTTCCGCCTCTCCCCATTGCAAATAGTGCAGAGGGGCGGAGAGGAGGCAGATAGGGGGCGGGAGCTCAGTTCCTGCTCCTAGCTCTTCCATCCTCCCCCCCTGCAGATGAGGACGACGTATATTGGCTCGGCATGAAAACCGAGCCGATATATGTTCGTGTGAATCCAGCCTTAAGTTGCAAGATGTCAATTCATTTTACTGCTTTCTATACATTAAGGAGTCTGGGTGTGCCATGTGGCTTCCACCGAAGGAGGACGAATAGAATGTAACTGCTTGCTTGAGGCCTACCAGGGGATTCATCAACTCCCTGGTGGGCCAGTCCAAGTATAGCCATTCAGGTACCCCTTAAAACGGTGGCCCACGAAGCAGAGCTAGAGGCCACACAGTGAAAATTGCAGTTTCTTTCTTATCTTGCTTCCCAAAAATGGAATTAAAAGGTGATAAAAACAGCTCCATCTTCCCCCAGATAAAGTTACTAAAATGTATTCAGTAAGTGCAACATATGTCAAAATGTTGCCATTGAAAATCACAACTCATCACATCACAAAAGAGCCCACATACGGTTGTGCCGATGGAAAAATAATGTTATAGTTTCTAGAATGCAACAATAAAAAAACAACAAAAAAAAGTGTCTTTAAGGACACAACTGGCTGTATTCTTAATGGGTAAAACTAATGAATCAGTAATACCAACATGCAACACTGTGAACGTCACTGTCAGGGCCGACCTTAGGTTATATGGCACCTTGTATGGAATTCTCTTAGGACTTCCCCCTCATAAGAAAAAATATATATATACATATAATATTGCACTGATAAGCAGTCTATATTCTGCTTGTGAAGAAAGCAGCAAGATAGCAGCATACTAACAACAAAACAGCTAAGTGAATAAATATGATACTAGCACCAGAACCAAGCTTGTGACATAAATACAGCACTAGAACCAACCTCACTACACAATAAAAGTTAACTGTGCAACTCCATACAATAAAAAAGTATACTGATGAGGGCCTAGAGTTCATCCTCCTCCTGGCTCGGTCTACTCCTCTCTTATGTTTCAAGGCATTCCTGTAGCTTCACAAGATGCTACAGTTAAAAAAGTTTGGTACTGTGTTAGCCAGTAGAGCAAAATGTGAAACCAAGTAATCTTGTACATATGATACCTTTTAATGGCTAACAAAAATACATGATGTTATTGCGAGCTTTTGAACCTCTCAGGATTCTTCCTCAGGCATAATGACATTTGTGTTTTGCGAGACGCACGAATCTCACGCGAATATGAACCCCCATTATTTTGAATAAAGTCATATACACGAGTGATGTTTTCCTGCACCACATTGCGGAATAAAACGCAGCATTTCCCATCTCTTTGCGTTTCCCAGAATGTGTCGTCCATTGATTTCAATGGGAGCTTTGATTCATCGCATGGCTCTCGCATTCTGTACAACGTGCATGTCATGGGAAACATTTCCGACCCTCTATCACGCATGAAACTTGCATGAGAGGATCGGAATTTCATAGATGCAATGTGAGGTGTTTTTGCCTGAAAAACGCCTCACATCCGCAGGTAAATCACACATTCACGAGTCCAGTATCGTGCTCGACCGTGTGGTGGTAACCTGAGACTATGAGTTAGTGCTACCATCGAGCATGAATACTCTCTGCATGGGGGAAGTGGAGAGAGAAGTGGCTGGATGTGGATTATGTGGGTCGACCAACTCATTTTGTATTAGCCCATTTAACATTTTCCAGAATTGCCAGATGGCCACAGCAGCTTGACATTGTACTTCATTACAGGAAGCATCCTGGAAAATTTGTTGCTTTTGGTAGTGCAAATGCATTGGCTAATTTCCATTGGAACGATCTTCCCTTTTATCCACGGCTAGAACTTTCTTCCAGCTTATTTGATCACTGAATTGATGTGATATTGATAGAAATCAAGAATGCTTTAATCATAGGGCGATTGCGATTTTTCCATCCAGCTAACAAATTTGTCTTCATTCAGTTCATTTCATACAGTGAGAATGTGCACAAACCATTTACAGATGTTCTGGAAGATGCTTCTAGCTATAAATATTGAAAATCATAAAAGAAAACTCTTGTCTTTGAGTTGCTGGGCTACCATTCATATTCATGGTGACTGAGCTGCTGGCAATCAACATGTATTTTGTATATGAAACTGAAGTGTGGAATGTTCACTTGCTATATGGAAAGAAGAACACTCATCCTTGTCTATGATCTCCCACCGAAACATCTCAGTGGGCCATTGGCCAGTGTCTTATGAACAGCTTAAGTGACTGCGAATGTCCCACACCCTAAGCAGCTTCCACAGGGGTCAGCAGTTGAAAAGATCACCTTATTAAAAATTAAATCTTTCAAAGACTTTAATTGCCATTATTCATTTCGGTTTTGCCTGTGTTCATCCGGAAGAGAAACTGTCCACAGTCCATGCATTAGCTTAGTGTGAGTCAGTGACAAAGGAACCTGTCCAAATGTCACATAAATATTAAGCATTAGCGGAACACTTCACATGGTAACTGGAGACTTATTCACACTGATTCCATGCTTAACAAAGGAGCACTGGTCAAAGTCCAATAAAGATGAAGCCCAGGAATCACCTTGTTAGGTTCTTTCACATTAGTACACTTTTTGTAAAAAAAAAAAAATCAAGTCCATAGAAATGGTATCTTTGCTGCCAAACTCGGCGTGCAGCTACATCTCAGGCAGATATGTAAATGATTAGAGTTGTGGTGTGATTAGATAAACAGTCTTAGAACAAAATAGAGAGAAGACGTGCATTTTCCAGCAGAATAATGCTTATTTGCACACACAAAGGGGGTCACAGTAATGCCTTAACAACATGCCACACTTCAATGGGCAGTCAGTTGCTAGATTTATCACATATATCACATGCATGGGGCCATCTGGGATGCCAACTTCGACAGCCTGAGTTTGATCAAACTAGATGCTCAGTTACAGCAAATGTGGAGCAATATGTCACAGGATACCATACGGAACCTGTATACCTCCATGCCTGCCCATATCACAACTTGCGTCCAAGCTAGAAGCAGCCCAACAGGGTACTAGAACCTCCATGCCCGCCTGTATCATATCTTGGCATGGAGGTTCACACATCCTCTGAGTCCCCAAGACAATCACCGCTGCTTTGGGATTCTACCACCCCTCCCTTGATAGAACCAGAACCCACACTGTGCCAAGTTACTGCGCAGTTGTTGGAAGCCTCCACCAGCTACCTCAACAATTCTTCATCAAGTGACCCAGTTTGCTACTCAGTTCCCTAATGCAATGGTTATCTGTGTTAGAGATTTTAACTTACTCTTAAATGTGTCTTTAGTTAAATTCATAATTCTAAGACACTTCACATCGCAACTTACTGCTTTGGCAGTACATGTTCAGGAATTCGATTGGTAAGACATTTTGAGAACTAAGTATCCTAATACTCGAGCATTTTCCTGCCACTCTGTTGGCAATAATTCATTTTCCCATATTGATTACCTTTTTAGTAATGCCCAGGCAATACCTCCTCTGGCTGTGTTTGACGATTCTCCCCTTCTGGAATTGGGTATGGCTGCAGAGTGCATCTCTTTTGGCATAGCCTATTTGACTCACAGGATCAAATTACTGACTAAATTACTTTATTTTTAGAAATGAATCACCCTGCTACCAATACTGTTCAGGGAAATCTTGAACTTCTTTCTTTGGGGTTGCTTGAACTCTTCTATCTCGTTTGTTAAAAGAAATTCTTCCCAGTGTGAAGAAGAAATGGCCTCCTATTACTCAAGAATAGAATTGGCCTTTATTGCAAATCCCTCTGCACATAATAAAACGTGGCCGTAACAGGGCAGACAGTATCTCCTTACTTTCCTCCTTTCCTCTTACTACAGGAAAAGGCTTGAAGATCCACTTTCTTTACTAAACAGAGATGCTATGAGCAGAGCAACCAATCTAATAGTCTACTGGCCCAATTAGTTCCACATCTCCCGCAGTTCTCCATATAAAATCTGACACAGGTGACGTTCTTTCTGATGGGGTTTTTACTAGAGGAAGATTTGGGCAGTTTTATTGTGATCTCAATGGCTCTAGCTTCAGTCACTCTCAATGGGAGCTGAATGATTTCCTTACTAGTCTTCCTTTCCGACAATCAACTTGACACAGAAAATTTTCATTGACGTCCCTTTTACTTTGACAGAATTTACAGAGGCCCTTTCTGATGTGGTGACAGCTAAATTGCCTGACCCAGATGGTCTACCAATAGAATTATATGTAAAATACCAGCCTATACTGCTACCCAACTTTTTTGCTGCTTAAAATGGGGCCTACAGAGCAGAGTTCTTACCTTCATTCCTTTATGAAGCCACTATAACTGACATTGTGGCTCTTATTGGCCAATATCCGTATTGAAAATAGATTATAAGCTTTTAACTTAAATGTTGGCAAATCACCTCAGCTCTATAATATTAGATCTAATACACCCTGATCTAACCAAGTTCATACCTGCAAGTCCAACAGTGAGAATCTCAGGAGAGCCCAAATTAATACTCAGATTGGGACTGTCACAAAAGCACACTAGGCTCTGGCTTCCCTTCATGCTACAAAGACATTCGATTGCATGTTCATGTGTGTATTCTGACTTCTGGTATGTGATTTGAACATGCCCGGTTATTCAGGGAGGTCACGGGTTTCCTTTTTGAGCTTTTAAACATCCCGGTCCCCTTTTGCCCTAACACTTGTATATTTGGAGATCTTGATGAGGAGACCTGGCAATATTCCTGAGAAAACTTTTTCTTTTTTGCTAGAAAAGCGATTGCTTTACAGTGGATGGATCGTAAAAGCCGCTCTGTATCCATGTGGATAAAATTGGTTGACTCTGCTGTCCCATTCAACCAAATTTAACAAGTTATGGTGCGGGCGGACGGTGCAATTCTCTTCTTACTCGGTATTCCCCACCACCACTGTCCTCACTTATGTTAGTATTCTAGATAGATTACCCCCAACTGCATGACTCAAGATGGGACCCATAATTTCATAATTTTTTTGTCCATTTTGGTTAATGTTGCTTGAGGGTAAGGTTATTCTTGTTTAACTTTCTCTGTTAGCTGAAGTAATGGTGACCTGTTTGCAACACCTTGTTTAGTCTGTCTCACAATTTTCTTTCACCTCCTTTCCATACTTCCAATTGTTATGTAATGTGCTGCTCCCATTTTGTATGTGCTTTTTTTCATTTTTCTTGCGCAGATGTAGGACTTAGAATGGTATTTAACAGGTAGATATGCAGTTAGTCGCCGCCCACTGTTTCTGTCATTGGGAAATTTGATTAGTTTCCCCTCAATTACCTCCTTTAGGTCATTTATAAAAATGTTGAACACTGGGCCCAGGACAGAGCCTTGTAGTACCCCTACATAAGACATTCTTTCAGTTGAATGTGCAGCCATTTATGACCACTCGGAGTACGATCATTTAGCCAGTTGTGAATCCACTTAATAGTTGCCTTTTCTATCCCATATTTGGTCATTTTCTCAATAGGAATGGTATGAAATACTGTGTTAAATGCTTCACTAAAGTCAAGATATACTTTATCTACGGCATTTCCCTGATCAACCCATTCGGTGATTCTGCCATAGAAAGAAGTTAGATTTGTCTGGCCTGACTTGTTTATTGCAAACCCATGCTGGCTCTGGTTATCCAAGTACTTGCATACATGCTGTTTAATAATCTGTTCAAAGATCTTTCCCTGTATAGTAGTCAGGCTCATAGGCCTGTAGTTTCCTGGATCAATCAACTTTTCTTTTTTGAATATAGGTGCAACATTCGCCCTTCTTCAATCTTCTGGGACTTCTGTTCTCCAGGAATTTTCACTGATTCCGGCGAGTGGTTCAGCAATTATCACTACTGCTTCCTTCAGTATCCTAGGATGTAATTTACCTGGACTTGGAGACTTGAATTCATGTAAGTTAGCTATGTGTTCCCTCACCATCTCTCTGCTTATAGATAGTCTGAATTATTTTATTCCCCCAATAGTACAGGGAAGATCAGCTGATGCTGCATTTACTTTCAATTGCATCGCTCAAAAAAAAATGTAGTATGCTTGTATTTTTCTCTGCATTTGTGCAGGAGAAGAACACATCTTGAACTCATTACATTAAGTGGTCATTTCAATGACTGGGAGCATTTTTGTATCTTTTTTTTGTGCACGTGAAAAGTACTGTAAGGCTAGTGACATGCGAGCACATTTGTATTTGAGCGTGCATGAGTGTAGCATTTTTTGCGGAAGAAGCTATGGTTTTTTGCATGTGCTTCGGTGTATTTTACGGTACTTTTTCAGCGTAAGGCATATGCTGTACTCTTTTTGTATATTTGTGCACCAAAGGTCTCCATAGCAGTCAAGTGTGTACAATACGCAAGGAGATGTGTGAAACACTGCTTATTTCCGCTGGGATAAGAACACATCTGGAACTTATTAAGATTAATTAGCATTTTCAATTGGTGTGTCTTTGTTTGCTGTGTGCAAATGAACATGCCCTCAAAAAGTGCAGTAATATAAGCTGATACACGTGCGAAAAGGCATCATTCATTCTTCAAAAATGCAGCTCTCAAGTGCACGTAAAAACACATACGTTTGTGTGAAGCCACCCTAAGTAGTACATTCCACTCATCTGTGAATTGTAATAACTAAAAATGCTGTAATATTCCTTTACAAATTCATGTTCTTCAGTATTCAAAAATCTGCCAAATTGCAGTCAAATATGAGCCGGGCCCATCTGGTCACACTTATTACACTGGCACGATACTGCTTGTTCTTTCTAAACAGAGACATCCAAATAGATGCAAAAAAGACAGCATTGTCCAGCAGTCCTGCTCATAAGTCATGGTTAGCACTCCCTTATTAGGGAGGACTTTAAAACACACCTGGCACACTAAGCATATACAACATACGGTATACAATATATATATTGTAAGTAGTCATTTGATTTTTTAGGGGGAGTTGGGTGTAAGGTAGGATTTTTTTCCTCAGACATCATGCCTGGTATCTATAGTGCCTCCTTTGTTTCCGACCCCTGGCTTGCATCTCACTAGGCTTTAGTCTGACTACAGATATGCTTGATAAAGGCTATTGCATAGCCGAAACGCGTTGTATACATGTTTCAATTAAGATTGCCTTCTGAGAACCCAAGAATCTACTCTCTACACGCCGACCAGGATTTTAGGGGTGTCAACATCACTGACACCCCTACGAAGTAAGTCAGCCTTCCACCTATTATCTATCTGCCCAAATATACTGGAGCATCAAAGGTTTTTTCCTTGTGTTTATATTGCTGTATACTTTTATATAACTATGAGAGAGACTCTCTATATGTTTAAATAGAAAGCATAGAAGTTTTTCAAATACTGATAGCAGTACTGTGCGAACCTGGTGTGGTGAACAGGTTGACACTAACAACACGTAACAGGTTGCGCCTTATTCTTCTTATGAATGAAAGCGTAAGGGGGAATGCACGTAGCGTTCCAAGATGCAAATCATGTGACAAAACGCGGGACGTACCTTGTCCTCTGCATGAATGAAAGTGAAAGATGGAACGCACGTAGCGTTCCAAAATGTAAATCACGTGACTTATGTTCACGTGTAACAATTGTCCATCCCATAGCATGACGTCACCTTTACCGGACCGGCGTTGGCAGTAACCAGCGTAAGCATTTTTAATTTGTACATGTCTGTATATGTATGGTTACTATTGCATGATCGTTATGCTTGAGAAAGGCGTTGTGTAATGCCGAAACGTGTTGCATAAATAAAAGTATTTAAACAATATATAGACCTTTGGTCTATGATACTTTTTAAATCCCAGAGCGTGGGGGTTCTTTTTCTATTCTTGCTGAACAAGTTTGCCACATAGGCAAGCAAACTTTGCAGGTTTCCCTTAGTGCCCTTTAGTTTTCCCACTCAATAATGGTGCCTACTTAGTGCCCACATTCAGTAATGGTGCTCTCTTAGTACCCTCACTCATTAACAGTGCCGTCTGCTCAGTGATGGTTCCCCTTTTTTGCCCCCACTCATTAATGATTATTTGTTAATGAAATATGTACAGGATTCTCCAGCTTCAGTATAAAATATAGAAGTTTATTCATACACCGTTAAAAACTTGGGTTGCACAACCCATTGAAAACATTAGCCTACATGTTTCAAGCTGTGGTGGACACTTAGCCTTGCTGTGACTAAGGGCCCACCATAGGTTGAACACGTAGGAGATGATTTTATTGGATTGTGCAACCCCAGTTTTTTTTACCATGTATAAATAAATGGCTTTATTTTATAATGAAGCTGGAGAAACCTGTATTTGATATACTAGCACCCAGGGACTAGCCTGGCATTTCTCTCTCCTCCTGTGCATTCGGTTGATCCTTGCTATCAACAAGCAGTTAGTTGATGTCAGTTTTCTTTTCCTATTTGGTTACCTCTTATTGCCTCACACTCGGTAATGGTGCCCCCTTAGTGCCCCTCACCTAATAATGGTGTTGCCTTAGTGCCCCAAATTCAGGTGCCTGCCTCAGTATTCCTCACACAGGAATTGTGGTTCAATAAATATTACTTCTACTACTCACCTAGCCCCATCCCCAAGGCGAAGGGAGCTGCTCACTCTCTTTAGGCCTGCACCCCATGAGACACTGGACTGGGATCTCGGTTCTTTGGATTATGCCTACATTTTTTCACTGGCATTTTTATGGTGTTTTTTTTAGTAATCCTTGCATTTTTTCTTTGGTGTTTTATTCTATGGGAAAACTCCAGATAAAAAGACTAGACCCGGAGCATGCCTCTTACCCAGCCAAGAGTCTTGTCTGTACATGACTCTGGCTTTGACTTATAATTAGAGATGAGCGAGCACGCTCGCTTAAGGCTGATGCTCCGAGCACCATGCGGGGTGGTGGCAGGGAGGGGGGGGGGCAAGAGAGAGAGATCTCTTCCCCCTCCCCCCAAAGGTGCTCGGACGAGTAATCAGTTACTCGAAAAGAACGCATCAGCCTTAAATGAGCGTGCTCGCTCATCTCTACTTATATTCCTTAGTCATTGTTGCAATGGCTGTTAAAAGGTCTGACATTGGCTTGTAGGAATGCTACTTCTAATAGGTGAGACCATAGAGACATTGTTCTATCTTTCCATTTGCATAAATTTCCCATAGGAACATGCATGGCCTAACACCTATTAGGTGCTATCCCTAAGAGGAAACTTTATCACTTCCGCCTCATGTCATAAGCCTCTCGCCTAGTCAGCCAGCAACCTCCTAATACTGATGAAGGGCAAAAATCTGAAAACAGCCCGTCTGTACATAGTTATCTTTTTCTTCTGGAGAAGACTCTGTCTTTGGCTTATATTCCCAGCCATTGTTGCAAGGCTTGTTAAGAGGTTGGACATTGACTTACAGGAGTGCTGCCTTCTAATAGGTGATGCTGTAGCAGCAATGTTCATATTCCTATTTGCAATTATGAAAAAACACAATGGACCCCAGATGTTCACTCTTTAATCATTGTACAGGGATCTGGCCTTTGCTGCTGGAAGTCCCTGGTTGTGTCTGCAGACTAAGTGGTGGTGCAAGCAGGTGAAGGGTACTGGAAGTAATTAAGAAATGAAGCAAAACAAGCGAAGGTCAATATCCATCTGTAATTATCTATATTATAAAACAATAACATTAAGTAATTATTTAATATCTGTGTTATCTGTTTATGTTCAAGCGCAGCCCCTTTCATCCTCTCTGGTGTGGGCAGAGATGATTTCTAATTGTCAATTTATTAAATACTCTGTACTCAATATATGACCACAAAGCACAATCTTACTTTTGTGCTTGACGGAGCTGAAACGTGTTGCCCGCTCTTTCCTGCCTGGTCTCTTCTGTTTCAGCGCACTGATGTTCCCCTTGTTTCTTCTCTTCTAAGTTATCCCGTATCCACAGGATAAACACAAACCTTTAGGCCTCATGTCCACAGGGAAAATCAGGCCCGCCGCGGATTCTTCATGTAGAATTCGTAGCGGGTCCCTCCTGCCCCGCGGACATGAGGCCTAAAAATCAGAATAAACTCACCTGCTTCGGACGATGCGGATCTTTCTTCCTTCGCGGCCGGATCTTCTTTCTTCGGCCCGGCGGATGTGCTCGGCATGCCAGCAGCGTGCCGCGCGCATGCACCGGGCACATCCGCCGGGCCGAAGAAAGAAGATCTGGCCGCGAAGAAGGGAAGAACCGCATCGTCCGGAGCAGGTGAGTCTAAGTCTGGTACGGGTCTCCCGTGGATCCGGACGGCTTCCACAGGCTTGAATAGAAGCCTGCGAGAGCCATAGTCGCGGGAGCCATCGCCGCGGGAGCCCCGCACTAAAATTGAGCATGTCCATTTTTTTCCCGCACGTGGATCTGCGCCTGACGGGAAAAATGACATCCACAGCTATTTAACTACCTGCGGTTGTCCAATGCATCCCTATGGGGCGCGGATCCACGTGCGGGAGAAACGCTGCGGATTTTAAGCCCGTGGACATGAGGCCTTAAACTGTATGGTGACTAACGCCAATGTCACACAAGTTTGTTAAAACACCACGTTTTAAACACGCTGTTTCAACGCATTTTCGAATGGCGTTTTCAAATGCGTTCAACAGAATTTTTTAACGCACCCCATCGTTACAATGGGTATAAAGGGCATTAAAAAACATGAAACGCACTAAAATACAGCAGACAGCGTTAAAAAAAATTGTAGCATTCGAACTGCCGCATTTGAACACTCGGCTAAGAAGCAACATTGAAAAACGGTGTGTGTGTGTGAGAATGGCTTAATGCTAGAAGTCTGACCAATAAAGTAGACGAACTATAAATAATAACGTCTCAGGAAAACTACGACATAGCAGGAGTAACAGAGACCTGGTTGGATGAAAGCTATGATTGTGCGGTGAACTTACTGGGTTATAATCTGTTCAGAAGGGCTTGTAAAAAATGGAAAGGGAGAGGCGTTTGTCTTTATGTAAAATCACATTTAAAGCCCACATTATGGGAAGATATATGGGAGGGAAATGAACATGTGAAGTCTCTATGGATAGAGATACATGGAGGGAAAAACAACAGTAAAATCCTCTCAGGGTTTTTTTATTGACCGCCAAATATAACAGGAGACACTGAAGATCTATATAGAATAGATGTAATTTTGTGCGTAGTAAGTGATTTTCGGTTGTGCAAACACATGGCATACAGTTATGCAGTGTTTCACGCATCTCCTCGTGTATTTTGTGCGCATTTGCACATGCCCATTGACTTCTATGGGGACTTTGGTTGCGCAGGAAAAATGAACATGCTGTGGTTTTATTTGCGTGACCGAAACGCACAGGAAAAAAGCGCATGTGAATAAACCTATTGAAGTCAATAGGCTCTATTATCTGCAACAAACTTCATGTTAAAAAAAACACCTTTCAAATGGAGCGCTCTTTGATATTTTCTTACTAGGAGTGTAGCAGTGGGAACATCGTACAGTATGTTCATGTAGCTGGTGAGTCACTTATCTTTATTGCCATGTCCACCTTTCTAAAGCCTGAGCAGCAGTTTCCAAGCTTCTATAAAACAATCAACACTACTTGCATAGAGAGTATCATCACCTTACCTAACTATTTTAGTTTAGCATTTACAACTTCTTTCCAGTGATTTCAAGGACATTCCTTCTAGCAGCATATTATAGTTACAAAGTTTTTTTTTCCTTTCTTTTCACAATTTTCCTTACATTGGATGCAGAATAATGAGTTTCCACCTTCAGGAAATAACTGAGGTCTTGGAAAGTCACTGTAAATTTCTCAGTGAAACATGAAGCTCGTCAGCCCAGACAACATGCGCTGCTCGCATTAAGCCAACCTGTCTATAAACACCATTCCTTCTGTAGCAGTCAGTCAGCTAGCCCGCTCCATTTGGGATCTATTAAATTGCCACATCTTATATAGAAACTTTTTTATAATACAAACCATAACTAAATTCTTGCTGATCTTCTGATATATTGAGAGAAGAAGTTAAACAGAAGGTCGAGACTTCACAAAGAACGAGATGTAATAATTGTAAATATTAACAGCAAGAAGTTCTCCTCTGAAACAAGTATCAGTTATGTAACTTGTGTGGAAGGAAATGTCATTGTCATTCCCAATGTGATTCTTTAATCTGCACTTCTATGCACATAAAGGGATTTACAGTTACTTTGTATACCAGCTGTAAATCCACAGCAAATTGTTGATAATTCCTTCATTGTGTCATTTTGCTAAGGCCGCACTACAAACAGAAGTGTAAGCTTCTACAAATAAGTTAATGGGTGAGACCACATGGTCAGATCACGCCAACTTACAGTGGCCAATAGGCACATGATCTTGCAGATAAATTGTGCGGCCAGTTACCTTCGCATGTGGGCACGGTTTGGTTGTGTGACTAATCTCCTCCCTATTTGTCAGGAACCAGTCACTATTTGTAGCCAGTGAAATGGTTATTGTGGCTGGTAAATTGGTCCAATCACTCTTCAAAAGTGCACAGAGGGATAGAGATGAGTATATTTCCTAGGATTCTGTCTTACATTTGTTTATATATATATATATATATATATATATATATATATATATATATATATATATATGTGTGTGTGTGTGTGTGTGTGTGTGTGTGTGTGAAAGCCCTCACTGACTGACTCGCACTAATTCTCTATCTTCCTGATGTCGTACAAACATGAAATATGTCATGACCATTCTTTAGGTCATAAATAGGAAAAGTAAAGGGTCACAGCTCGATTTTTTAATGCTAATGCAAAAGTAAGTGCACCCCTATGTAATGTAACTTCCCGATGTCGTACAAGCGTGAAATTTAGCATGAGTATTCCTTACATCCTAAATGTTATGTATTTGGATGTGGAACCACTGAGTCATCCCTCCGAGCAGGGGAAACCACCCAGAAGGACTGACAGCCATCCCAGAGACCAGATGCTCACTCTTCGGCTTGTAGCTTGATACGAGGCAGAGACTGGGACTGAGCTAGTCCTGAGCTGGAATGGGGTAATGAAGTCTCTGCCTAACAGAGTGGAGTAATTATCTCGATAAGGATGGCCCCGAGCTGGGACCTGGGTGCTGAATAACCCTGTTAAGGCCCTAACCGGAATAGGATGTACTAAGCAGAAACAGGAACCGAGGAAGTGAGCAGCAACAGAAGATCTGGGTAAAGCACAAGTAACTTACAGAGCAGCAGCCATGAGCCGTCATAGAAGTACAACAATCTAGAAGTACTAGGGAGCTATATAGTGGAGTGATTGGCAAAATGTAACTTCTGCTGTTGTACAAACGTGAACTTTGGCACAAGCATTCTTTAGGTTCTAAATGAGGAGAATGTGAGGGGTGGCATATTCTGCAGAGGGACATCGATACATGCAGCCTGAGGAGAATCTAACGCTCCTCTACATATTTTATTCCTCGGTTCCTCTAAAGTAACCTTGACTTCATAAAATTTTCTGTGTGAACCACACGTAAACACTAGAGATGAGCGAACGTACTCGTCCGAGCTTGATGCTCGGGCGAATATTAGGCTGTTCGGGAGGCTCGTTACTCGTAACGAGTACCACGTGATGTTCGGGTTACTTTCACTTTCATCTCTAAGACGTTAGCGCACTTTTCTGGCCAATTGAAAGACAGGGAAGGCATTACAACTTCCCCCTGCGTCGTTCAAGCCCTATACCACCCCCCTGCTGTGAGTGGCTGGGGAGATCAGATGTCACCCGAGTATAAAAATTGGAGGGGGAAGAGACAGCTTGGCCCACTGCTGAGGGTACAGATGCAGCTTGCCAGTCATCCTTTCAGCGTGTATGGCCAGAGGAGGAGGAGGATCCTGAAAGTGATCTTCCGAGTGAGGACAGCCATGTGTTGCGTACAGGTACCCTGGCACACATGGCTGACTTCATGTTAGGATACCTTTCTCGTGACCCTCGCGTTACACGCATTCTGGCCACTACGGATTACTGGGTGTACACACTGCTCGATCCACGGTATAAGGAGAGCCTTTGCACTCTCATTCCCGAAGAGGAAAGGGGTTCGAGAATGATGCTATACCACAGGGCGCTGGTGGACAAACTGATGGTAAACTTCCCATCCGACAGCGCTAGTGGCCGAAGGCGCATTTCCGCGGCCCAGGTAGCAGGGGAGGCGCAGAGATCAGGCAGCATGTACAGCGCAGGCAGGGGAACACTCTCTAATGCCTTTGAGAGCTTTATGGCTCCCCAGCAAGACTGTGTCACCGGTCCCCAGTCAAGGCTGAGTTGGCGGGAGCACTGTAAAAGGATGGTGAGGGAGTACGTAGCCGATTGCAGCACCGTCCTCGGTGACGCCTCTGCCCCCTACAACTACTGGGTGTTGAAGCTGGACACGTGGCCTGAACTCGCGCTGTATGCCCTGGAGGTGCTTGCTTGTCCTGCGGCTAGCGTCTTGTCAGAGAGGGTGTTTAGTGTGGCTGGGGGAATCATCACGGATAAGCGTACCCACCTGTCAACTGACAGTGCCGACAGGCTTACACTCATCAAGATGAACAAAGCCTGGATTTCACCAGACTTCTCTTCTCCACCAGCGGACAGCAGCGATACCTAAGCAATACGTAGGCTGCACCCGCGGATGGAAGCATCGTTCTCTCTCACCATCCAAAACGGGGACATTTCTGCTTCATCAATCTGTGTATAATATTCCTCCTCCTCCTCCTGCTCCTCCTCCTGAAACCTCACATAATCACGCCGAACGGGCAATTTTTCTTAGGGCCACAAGGCTCACTCATATAATTTTTCTAAACAATTTTTATACGTTTCAATGCTCTTAAAAGCGTTGAAACTTTAACTTGAACCAATTTTTCGTTCAACTGGGCTGCCTCCAGGCCTAGTTACCACTTAAGCCACATTAAACAAAGCGATTAATGGGTTTCACCTGCCATCTTGGTTGGGCATGGCCAATTTTTTCTGAGGTACATTAGTACTGTTGGTACACCAATTTTTTTGGGCCCTCACCTACAGTGTAATCATAGTAATTTCTATGTTCTTCGCCTGCACTCATGGTACAGAAAGGTGTGTGGGGTTGGCCTACACTTTAGCTACATAAATGTAACTGGGGCCTTGTCTATACTGCAGCTACTGAAATGTGAAAGAGACTGTTATCTCCCTAAACTGCTGCAATGGGAATGTTACTGGGGCCTGTCTTGAGTGCTACTATTACTGAAATGGAACTAAGACTGCGCTCCCCCTATACTGCTGCTAGAAATATGTTAGTGGGGCCTGTCCCTAATGCTACCGCTGAAATGTTAATAATTCTGGGCTCTGCCTATACCGCTGCTAATGGTATGTCACTGGGGTGTGGAAACAGAGGCTTCACAAAGACATGATGGCGGCGAGGCCATTTCCCACCAACGCTGTTACTGTTAAGGTGCATATAACCACGGACACGTGTAGAGGACACATAGTGCCTCCAAAACATCCCCCTCCTCCTCCAACAATGAAAACATTCTTGGCAAATACCTTTGCATTGGTCCGTCTGGTGGCAGTCCAAGAATTTCACCTTTAACGACACAACAAGAGAGCACCACCACCATCCCCCCGCCACGGCCCACTTAGTCCTGGCCACATTCCGAAAACCAACTACATAAAACCGCACTACCAGGTCCGCAGTCACCACCACATTACCACCAACGAGGTTACTGTTAAGGTACATATTACCAGTCTGACTGGGGCATGCAGTGTGGGCCGAAGCCCACCTGTATTGTATCTGACGTTAGCTCTGCTGAGTAGGGCACTGCAATGGGATATATTTATGTACCGCCGGTGGGTTCCAGGGAGCCACCCATGCTGTGGGTCCACACGGAGTTGTAACTGCATCTGTCCACTGGTAAAGAACCCCAGTCAGACTGGGGCATGCAGTGTGGGCCGAAGCCCACCTGCATTAAGCACGACATTACTACCTCAGCTGTGTTGGGCAATGCAATGGGATATTTTTATGTACTACCGGTGGGTTCCAGGGAGCCACCCATGCTGTAGGTGCACACGGAGTTTAACCTACATCTGTCCACTTGTAAAGAACCCCAGTCAGACTGGGGCATGCAGTGTGGGCCGAAGCCCACCTGTATTAAGCACGGCATTACCTCAGCTGTGATGGGCAATGCAATGGGATATTTTTATGTACCGCCGGTGGCTTCCTGGCACCCACCCATGCTGTGGGTCCACAGGGAGTTGTTACTACATCTGTCCACTTGTAAAGAACCCCAGTCTGACTGGGGCATGCAGTGTGGGCCAAAGCCCACCTGCATTAACCACAACATTACCTCAGCTGTGATGGGCAATGCAATGGGATTTATTTATGTACCACCGGTGGGTTCCAGGGAGCCACCCATGCTGTGGGTGCACACGGAGTTTAACCTACATCTGTCCACTTGTAAAGAACCCCAGTCAGACTGGGGCATGCAGTGTGGGCCGAAGCCCACCTGCATTAAGCACGACATTACTACCTCAGCTGTGTTGGGCAATGCAATGGGATATTTTTATGTACTACCGGTGGGTTCCAGGGAGCCACCCATGCTGTAGGTGCACACGGAGTTTAACCTACATCTGTCCACTTGTAAAGAACCCCAGTCAGACTGGGGCATGCAGTGTGGGCCGAAGCCCACCTGTATTAAGCACGGCATTACCTCAGCTGTGATGGGCAATGCAATGGGATATTTTTATGTACCGCCGGTGGCTTCCTGGCACCCACCCATGCTGTGGGTCCACAGGGAGTTGTTACTACATCTGTCCACTTGTAAAGAACCCCAGTCTGACTGGGGCATGCAGTGTGGGCCAAAGCCCACCTGCATTAACCACAACATTACCTCAGCTGTGATGGGCAATGCAATGGGATTTATTTATGTACCAGCGGTGGGTTCCAGGGAGCCACCCATGCTGTGGGTGCACACGGAGTTTAACCTACATCTGTCCACTTGTAAAGAACCCCAGTCAGACTGGGGCATGCAGTGTGGGCCGAAGCCCACCTGCATTAAGCACGACATTACTACCTCAGCTGTGTTGGGCAATGCAATGGGATATTTTTATGTACTACCGGTGGGTTCCAGGGAGCCACCCATGCTGTAGGTGCACACGGAGTTTAACCTACATCTGTCCACTTGTAAAGAACCCCAGTCAGACTGGGGCATGCAGTGTGGGCCGAAGCCCACCTGTATTAAGCACGACATTACCTCAGCTGTGATGGGCAATGCAATGGGATATTTTTATGTACCGCCGGTGGCTTCCTGGCACCCACCCATGCTGTGGGTCCACAGGGAGCTGTTACTACATCTGTCCACTTGTAAAGAACCCCAGTCTGACTGGGGCATGCAGTGTGGGCCGAAGCCCACCTGCATTAACCACGACATTACCTCAGCTGTGATGGGCAATGCAATGGGATATTTTTATGTACCGCCGGTGGCTTCCTGGCACCCACCCATGCTGTGGGTCCACAGGGAGTTGTTACTACATCTGTCCACTTGTAAAGAACCCCAGTCAGACTGGGGCATGCAGTGTGGGCCGAAGCCCACCTGTATTAAGCACGACATTACCTCAGCTGTGATGGGCACTGCAATGGGATACATTTATGTACAGCGGGTGGGTTCCAGGGAGCCACCCATGCTGTGGGTGCACACGAAATTCCCATTGCGGAGTTGTACCTGCCTGTGACTATTTATAAAAAACCGCGGTCTGACTGGGGCATGCAGACACCTTGACAGAATGAATAGTGTGTGGCACATAGGTTCCCCATTGCTATGCCCACGTGTGCAACTCCAGATGGAGGTGGCACAGGATTGGATTTCTCATTGCTTCTGTACAGCATTGTGGACTATCGCCCCGCCCCTTTTATGGGGGGGTCGCTGCCTAGCCATGCCAACCCTCTGCAGTGTGTGCCTGCTTTTCCTGTGGCAGACGCACTTATAAATAGACATGAGGGTGTTGTGGCATGAGGGCAGCTGAAGGCTGGGCAGGGACAATTTGGTGTACGCTGTGGACACTGTCGTGCGGGGGGGGGGGGGGGGGTTGGGCAGCATGTAACCCAGGAGAAGTG
The DNA here is from genome assembly GCF_035609145.1 of Eleutherodactylus coqui. Lineage (NCBI taxonomy): Eukaryota > Metazoa > Chordata > Amphibia > Anura > Eleutherodactylidae > Eleutherodactylus > Eleutherodactylus coqui. The sequence continues at coordinate 136,379,781 of NC_089839.1, read as the reverse complement.
GCAGCGGAGTGTCATGCAGGCAGTGATTGTGCTTTGTTGGAGGTAGTGTGGTGCTTAGCTAAGGTATGCCATGCTAATGAGGGCTTTTCAGAAGTAAAAGTTGTTGGGGGGGGGGCCCACTCTTGGCGGTATTGTGTCTTAATAGTGGGACCTGTGAACTTGAGATGCAGCCCAACATGTAGCCCCTCGCCTGCCCTATCCGTTGCTGTGTCGTGCCCATCACTTTCTTGAATTGCCCAGATTTTCACACATGAAAACCTTAGCGAGCATCGGCGAAATACAAAAATGCTCGGGTCGCCCATTGACTTCAATGGGGTTCGTTACTCGAAACGAACCCTCGAGCATCGCGAAAAGTTCGTCTCGAGTAACGAGCACCCGAGCATTTTGGTGCTCGCTGATCTCTAGTAAACACCTGTATCAAATTAACTCAGGCGAACCTGGGTATATCAGCTAGTCTTTCATATACAGTGTTTCCCTGAAAATAAGACAACCCCTGAAAATAAGACCTAATAGAGGTTTTGCAGAAGTGCTAAATATAAGGCCTCCCCCAAAGGTAAGACCTAGCTCTGTCCCTGCTATGCAAGTCTGCTGTGAGGAGCTCCCGCTGGTGGCCGGAAGCTGCAGTACGTCCAGGAACTGCTGTGGGTGATCGTTACAGTCTCCAGACAGTGCGTGGGAGCCAGGTACTTTACAGCCCTTATTTTTTGTGGCCCTGTTTGTGAGTCAGGCAAGACAAGAAGTACTCATTTAAGGACAGTGCTATTGCTAGACATGAGAGATTTGGGCCAATGTTTCTGAAAGAAATGGAGTCACAGGAAATTCACCAGGAAATTCAGGGTTTGGATTGTTATGATGATGTTCCAGAAGATGATGACATGACTGTCATTGAATAAATCTTGCTTTGTGTTCATAAATATCGGAATCGGTAAATGTACCATAGATTGTTGTACATTTAAATAATGGTAGTAACAAGAAATTCATGATAGGATTCACAGTTTGTCTGGTTATGCTGGTTTGTGATGACAACTACTGTACAGTATATAATAAATGTTCATTTTTTTGTTCAACAATAAATGTGAATTCTTCTCCATCGAAAAATAAGACATCCCCTGAAAATAAGACCTAGCACATCTTTGGGAGCAAAAATTAATATAAGACACTGTCTTATTTTCGGGGGAACAGGGTATATATGAAAGCAAGCAACGTTTTGCTATGTATCTAAGGGCTCATTCACATGGGCTACAAAATCACAGAAGTGTTAGCCACTCAAAAAAATCACGGCTAAGGGCTCATTCACATGACAGAAGTTGTGCAGCTACTATTGCGACTATTAGAATCAATGGTTTGCTATGGAAACGTTCAGATAAAGGAATTTTAGCCGTGGAAAAAAATTGCACCTAAAACAATAGGACATCAGCGACTGAAATTTAGCAATTGAAATTCCCTGCTGCACGAAAAGACCTGACCTATCTTTTGTGCGCAAAGCGCAGAGGCCTCCATAGGCCCCCTGCACACGGGTGGAAATTCTGCGGCGGGATTTCCCTGCAATCCTATGCAGACGGCGGTGATTTGTCAAATCGCGGTATACTCTATATCTGTGCTGGTCAGCCGGCACATCAGAGAGCCGGAGCCGCAGGCGACGTGAGCGCCGCACTGGTCCCTGCAGGGGCTTGGGTCGGGTCATAGACTCTGGTAAAGGGTGATTAATTCTCCAGCAGCGCAGATGCCAGGGTTCCCCTGCAGGAGACAAGAAGGAATTCCCCAGCAGCGTTGAGACCAGGGTTCGCGGCCATTGTACAGGCGTGTGATATGCGATGAATTGAGTCAATAAAAGTTAAAGGGGTTGTCTCGCACCGAAACGTGTTTTTTTTTTTTTTTCAATAGGCCCCCCCGTTCGGCGCCAGACAATCCCAAGGGATGGGTTAAAAAAAAAAAAATATATATATATTACTTACCCGAATCCCCGCTCTGCGACGACTTCTTTCTTCCTTCTCCAAGATGGCTGCCGGGATCTTCACCCACGATGCACCGCGGGTCTTCTCCCATGATGCACCGTGGGCTCTGTGCGGTCCATTGCCGATTCCAGCCTCCTGATTGGCTGGAATCGGCACACGTGACGGAGCGGAGCTACGATGACGACGCGGGACCAGCTCTCTGGCACGAGCGGCCCCATTCACCAGGCAGAAGACCGGACTGTGCAAGCGCGTCTAAAAAACGCCAGAAGACAGCGAATTTAGACGGATCCATGGCGACGGGGACGCTAGGAACGGAGGGGGTAAGTGAATAACTTCTGTATGGCTCATATTTAATGCACGATGTATATTACAAAGTGCATTAATATGGCCATACAGAAGTGTATGACCCCACTTGCTGCCGCGAGACAACCCCTTTAATGGTCTTTCATTTATCCATTCACACCGGCGTGTGGACACTGCGTATCAATATGCAAGAGAGATAGATCGCAGCATACTCTATTTCTCTGTGTACCATGCATTGTGAGCCCTATACATTTGTATGGGCTGCACATTATACGCTGTCCATACGCAATACCTTGTGTATGGGCAGCATTTCCATACACATACTCGCTCTGAACAGAGCAGTGAATGAAAAAGAAAAAAATCACATGGCGCATGGCTGTAAGCATACGATTCATGGGCATGCACAGCTCTCTGCCGGTAGCGTGTATGCCTGGAAATATGTAAAACGCACATATGACTGTGGGCATGAGCCCTTAGGGTGGTTTCACACCTGCAATGAGGATTCCGCTTTTCTGCTCCATTCAGGGTGCAGGAAAGAGGAATCCCAAGTCTAACGACTCTGTCTCTGGACGGAACCGAACAGCGCCGAACAGACTTCATTGACTCTATTAGAGTAAGCCCGCTTTCCACCTAGCTGCCTAGCTTTTGAGAGGGATCTGTGATGGAACCTCTGACACAGATGTGAAAACCGGCCTTACACCAGCATGGTCAATATCACTGTATACAGGTTATGTATATACATCTCCATGTATATAGTGATATCGACCATATATACAGTATTGTGACATAGTGTATGCTGGTATAACCTGAGTATTTCCTGTATATCAAACTACTAGCAACCACTTGTCCGTCAAATTTGTGTGTGTGAGACGTGTAAGTTACATGCAGAGCCTGACAGCACCTGTGATGTCAGTTACAGTCTCTCAGCTCCACCCCCTGATCACATGATAGTGACATCATCACAGGTCCTTCTGCACAGAATGAGGAATTATGGGCAGACTATATCCACCACAAACCACTGTGGCCTTAGTTGGACACAGCAGTACTCAGTCTGTCAGTTTCTACCTGCTTGTGAGACATCTGGACAACAAATGACACCTCATAAATTTACACATACATAGCTTGTGTGCTGGCAGGACCTGTGATGATGCTACCTTCATGTGATCAGGCATGCATTACAGAAGTTTTCAACAGCATCGAATAGCCCAAGCTTTGCTTGTGGAAGCTATATTGTGTGCACTCTTACCCTGGATTAGGACCTAGATAATCCACCATACAGCATAGAAAACAAAATGGTAATGCTGCACAAAGGAATCCTTACTCTTCAGGCAGTTTCCATATTAAAATTCCAAGCTTTACTGACTCCAATACATTATCGATGTTTCAACCATGCTTCACTGGTCTTTCTCAAGCTTGAGTGTCTGAGTGGAATGAGGGATTATGTGCAGACTAAATCCCCCACAAACCCCTGCGGCCTCGGTTGCTATGAACACAGCAGTATTCAGTCTGGCAGTTTGTAGTTGGCTGTTGAGACAGCTGGACACCTGTGTGGAGACTCCAATAAATGACACACCATAAATGTACACATACTTAGCTGGTGGTGCATATTGACCAACAACATTAAAGCATAGTCTTCACATCTCCTAAATGTGATATCATGTCATCTCAAGTGCTAATGCCGCCAAAACCAGTCCAGCCTTCAGCTAATTGTCAATTGTTGTCCAGTGTTGAAACAAACCATCGCTGTCGTACAATCATGTAACTAAAGAGGGTTACATGCTGCCGTGAAGCTAATGCAGCTTATATGACACAGCAACAAGCCAAGATTTCACCTTAGCCACTAGCTGAAGTTCATAAAACACATGCAGCTCATATGCGAAAGCTACGAGTGAACATGTCTCCTCAGCGAGCAGCTAAAGTTCGTAAATAGAGATGAGCGAACGTGCTCGGCCCCGCCCCTTTTTCGCCCGAATACCGCGATTTTCGAGCACTTCCGTACTCGGGCGAAAAAATTCGGGGGTCGCCGTGGCGGCGCGGGGGGTTGCAGCGGGGAGTGGGGGGGAGAGGGAGAGAGAGAGGGCTCCCCCCTGTTCCCCGCTGCTACCCCCCACGCCGCCACGCCTCTCCCCGCCCCCCGGCGCACCCGAGTACTTTTCACCCGAGTAGTGAAGTACTCGAAAATCGCGGTATTCGGGCGAAAAAGGGGCGGGGCCGAGCACGTTCGCTCATCTCTATTCGTAAATCACGTGCAGCTCATATGCAAAAGCAACGTAGCAGATCTGTGTGTGTGTGACGTGCATGTGGCAAAGCTGTGTGTGTGACGTGCATGTAGCAGAGCTGTGTGTGGTGTACATGTAGCAGAGCTATGTAGCACATTGCACCACGAGAAACACTGGCATTATTAATTTCCTAATTACTAATAGTAATTATATATGTATGGCTGGTATAAGTTATACATCTCCCTGTATATAGTGATATGGACCATATTGGTATAACCTGGGTGTCTCCTGCATATAATTATATATGTACAGCTGGTATAAGTTATACATCTCTTGTGAATAGTGATATGGAACATGCTGGTATAACCTGGGTATCTCCTGTATATAATTGCACACTTTACACACAATTTAAAAACACATAAAAAACAAATGTGGTTTTCAGGAGTGTATGCAGTTTCTTACAACCATATGTGGTTTTTAAACACTGCATGCATTTTTTAAATGTGTTTTTTTTAAATTGTGGTCCAAAAGTACAATAAAAAACATGAACACATCCGAAGTCCACTCTCACAGAAAATGCAGCTCGAAATTGCGGCATTTTTACTGCAATATCAAGCAGCATTTTTTAAAGCATGGTACTGCGTTTGACAACGTTTTGTAATGCACCCCATCATTATGATGGGTGATGAGGTGCATTAAAAAACGTGAAAACGCACATAAGTAGAACAGACAGCTTTAAAAAATTACGGCGTTAGAAACACCATGTTCGAGCACAAGTATGAGTATCCCCATAAAAATCAGTGGGACGCTGTGATAATCACGGTAAAAAGCGGTGTGTGTCTGAGAGTGGCTTAAGGGGCTATCAACAAATTTTAATGTACGGTAGGTAATGAGTCATGTTTGGAAAGCTTATGCCAAGTGGCTAGATTATGAATGTAAATTTGTTTTGTAGCTGTATGCTGCGCGGTTTAGGTACGGGGGAACCCAAGTTGAACTTTTGCACTCGGGCCCCTGATCCTTTAGTTACGCCCCTGCCCTACACAAATTTCCTATGCGTGTGGCTACAGAAGACCTTCCTACCATGACATTTGAGATACATTGTGGACGAGAAAGAGTTGACTGCTAATAGTGTGGTTTTCTTTAACTTGAGAGACTGTATATTTTAAGAAGGCCTGAGCGCGTGCAGGAAACTGTGTGTAAGAAAAATGGGCTGCAATATAACTAAAGCCGGATCTAGACACAACGATTATCGCTCAAAAAATCTTTTGAGTGATTTTCGAGCGATAATCGTTGTGTGCTTTTTACAGCGCAAGGTGATCGCTCAAACGTTGAGCGATCACCTTGTGCTCCGAGTGGAGGATGCAGAAGACAAGCGTGGTTGCTTGTCTTCTGCATCCAGCTGTTCCCCACTCAGAGCGCCCGGCTGTTATACAGCCGAGCACTCCAAGCGGGGGATGCAGAAGACAGGCGGGGATGCTTGTGTTCTGCATCCAGCTGTTCCCTGCTCGCAGCACCCAGCTGGTATACAGCCGAGCGCTCCGAGCAGAGGATGCAGAAGACAAGCAGGGTGGCCCCACTGTTCTCTTGCATCCAGCTGTTCTCTGCTCGGAGCGCTCTGAATGGGGGATGAAGAACACAGCTGGACAGCTGTTTCTTTATACCCAGCCTGTCTTCACATAGCAGGATACAGCTGAAACAATCCCGCTGTGAATTCCTGATAACTGATCGCTGATCTTTCAGCAAACTGAAAAATCATTGACGGCTTAACGAAAACTGCACGATGTCAGTGCAGTTAGAGAACGATTATTGCTTAAAAGATGGCTTTGAGCGATTTTTGAGCGAAAATCGTTGTGTCTAAATCAGCCTTAAAGGGGTTTTGTCATTAAAAGAAAAAATATCTAAACTTACCTATTCCTTCCCTGTCTGTCTCCTTATCACATCTTCTGGTTGAGCTTCTCCAGTGCCCCAGGTCAGCTCACTGCAGGCTGGGCCCAGCTTGTTATGAAGGCTGCTCATCACAAACTCCTTCCTGCTGGGTCAGCGAAGGTCACATCCCTGTGCTGTAGCTTCACTGCCTAGGAAGGAATTGTAATCTATTTCAGAGACAGCTCGCATGAGCAATCTCTGAAGAAGATAGGCAGTCCTCCTGCTGGCCTGTGAGCTGTGACATAACATACATTGGCAGACTGCCAACCTAATGTACGTAACCTCACAGGAAGGAGCAGAATCAGGCAGCTGGAGCTAAAGTGAGCCCCTGGACTGCAGGAGACAGGAGAAGATAGGGGAGGTGAAGATCTGGTGAGTAGACTGATGGGGGAGGAATAGATAAGTATAGCATTTTTCTTTTTTAGCGACGGAACCCCTTTAAGTAACTGTGCGGTGCATATTTACAACATGTAACAGAGTAGCTGGAGAGTTCTGGTCTGTGTTATAGCGTTCTAAATGAAGGAGCAATTTACACCTGTGAAGGACACTGATGAGACAGCCACTCACACAACTTCCCTCATTTGGTAGTTTGGCAGCCTGCATGTTGAGGTGGTGCACATATACGCCCTCCTGTATTAGTAAGTATCCGGACGTTTTCAGTGATTGTTTGTTTTTATATTTTCCTTTCTGTGATACATTTATATTAGTGTAGGAACTCACAAACCGCGAGGAGCCTTGACCATTGGCTTGTGAGCTCAAGTATTTTGGCCAAAATTCAACTAATACCTCACATTTATTATATATTATTCACATGCAGTGTGGCTTATGAATGCCAGGGGAGCCCAGGGTGACAGTACCAATGTGGTTCACTTTTTGAGGTGCGGGGCAGCCCGCCAAACTATTATGGCCTCATTAATAGTCTGCATGGTGCACTACAAGTACCGGAAGATCTGGCACTTTGTTTCTACTCTGTGTAGGAGTATACACCAAACAGCTACCCCCTCTATATTAAGAGGCTGTGTAAGTGGTTGTTTCATCGGTGTACTCCACAGGTGTAACTGGCTCCCTCATTTGGTAGTTTGGCTGCCTGCATGTTGAGGGGATGCAGCTATCTGCCCTCTTGTATCAGTAAGTATATTGCCGTTTTCAGTGATTGTATATTGAAAATAGTGGTCAACTTCCCTCCAGACTGATGAGGTGTCTGCTTGACAGACAGGACAGTGGTCATGAGAATCAGATCTAACTTTATAAAGATATCTTCTAGATGTATTGCTTATAGGGGAAAATATCTTTGTAATATGGTGTCTCAAGGAGGCACCACATAAAGGCACTTGGAATTACTAGAGCTCCATAAAACCTTAGGGCCTTTTTGTTCCATAATATATTCACAATGCCTACGGCTCTGCCAAGGGCACAACACCAAAGATGATGTTTAGATGTGTAATGGCCCATCAGGTTGTAAATTACCTAAAACATATACACATTGAACTACAAGCCTTCTGTTTCAGTGCCAGCTGCAATCAGGAACTGGAGCCAAGGTGATGTCACAACATCAGCTCTGACCCATCTGACGTCCCCTAGGTTTTAAATAATTATTAGAGATGAGCGAACGCGTTCGTCCGAGCTTGATATTCGTGCGAATATTAGGGTGTTCGGGATGTTCGTTATTCGTGACGAACACCATGCGGTGTTCTGGTTACTTTCACTTCCTTCCCTGAGACGTTAGCGCGCTTTTCTGGCCAATTGAAAGACAGGGAAGGCATTACAACTTCCCCCTGCAACGTTTAAGCCCTATACCACCCCCCTGCTGTGAGTGGCTGGCGAGATCAGGTGTTCGCCTAATATAAAAGTCGGCCCCTCCCGCGGCTCGCCTCAGATGCGGTGTGAGTTAGATGAGGGACAGTGCTGTTTATACCGGAGCTGCTGTAGGGAAAGAATTGGTAGTTAGTGTAGGCTTCAAGACCCCCCAAAGGTCCTTATTAGGGCCACTGATAGCTGTGTGTTGGCTGCTGTTAGCAGTGGGATTTTTTTTTCCTCAAAATCGCCTCTGCAGACCGTTGCACCTGGCATTAGGGACAGAAGTGCTGCATAGGCAGGGAGAGTGTTAGGAGTGAGTGTAGCCTTCAAGAACCTCAACGGTCCTTTCTAGGGCCATATTTATCCGTGTGCAGTACTGTCCAGGCTGCTGTTGGCTGTGCTGCATTTTTTTTGGGCTTCTCAAAATCGCCTCTGCAGAGCATTCCACCCTCCATTGATACTGCAGGGAAAGAATTGTATAGGCAGGGCCACAACACAGTTATTATTCATAGAATATACGCAGTGCTGCCTGTTGGTGGGAAAAAACTGAAAACAAATCTATTTGTCCAGCCTCTGTCCGTCCTTACGGGCGGTGGACACGTGTGAGCTGCGTGAAAAACATTGCTAAATCATACGCAGCCAGCTACGCTTTACTGCTGGGTTCGCCATTTGCTTTCCTTAATTGGGAAAAAAAATACCTGCTCTGCCACAGTTAATAACTCTGCTACCCTCACGTTCTGTGACACATAAGCAGGGACACAGCACAGTTATTAAACTTCTCAGGTTCATTGAATATACGCAGTGCTGCCTGTTGGTGGGAAAAAACTGAAAAGAAATCTATTTGTCCAGCCTGTGTCCGTCCTTACGCCTGTGGAGACGTGTGAGCTGCGTGAAAAACATTGCTAAATCATACGCAGCCAGCTACGCTTTACTGCTGGGTTCGCCATTTGCTTTCCTTAATTGGGAAAAAAAATACCTGCTCTCCAAGAGTTATAATAACTCTGCTACCCTCACGTTCTGTGACACATAAGCAGGGACACAG